>NW_008751916.1:335716-354874 GCF_000715545.1 Opisthorchis viverrini | reverse complement strand
CAGCAAGCAAACGCCCGGCCGGGACATAGTAAGAAAATTTTCAAGCTCAGAGCATACACTCATTCACATAATCATGTGAACGACAGCCACTGACCGACAAGCACAAAACCGACCCGGGAAACTTGGGCAAAAGCCCCGATCCTGTGTATCAATCCGCGAATCCGTGAAAGCCACGCGCTTGTATCCTATTGGCTATTTGCACTTTGTGGGTGCGACGTATTTGTCGTTCCCCAAGGTCGTTGCTCCAGTTGTAAATTGCCTTTTGCGACTGCTCCTGTCACGACTTAGGTTGACGTGAGATCTTTCCTTATAACTTTTCTTGAATCTATTCACTGACAGATAGCACTCTCTAATCATTATCATCATTGTGATCGTCACGATCATATTCATCATTGCCATCATTGATAGCAACACATGTTGAGAACACTGGTACTCTGCCGTAGAGACGTGACGGCTCTTGCTTCATTCAATAACTGTATACAGTTAACACCTTGCAGAATGTTCATCTTTGCCTCCTCCTTTCCTTCGTGTCAATCATTCAGCCGAGTAACTGCTACACGCCTTAAGGCGTCTTAAGGCGCCGTAAGGCAGTTCTAATTGGAACTGCTCCCCAATTTTTTCGAAGAACATCCTCCCTTTGGAACTCTTTGCTTCTCCCGAATATCACTATTACCGCAACTTTTCGAATATTCGTTCTCATGACCTATGAGGAATTCATGAAGGGCTGCATAGGCTTTTAACAAATGGAACCTTAATTTGGTTTATATGCACTGCAACAGCGTTTTTAAGTGTTTGTTCCAGTTGCTCTCCGTCAAAAATGATGTACTTATCGGGTAGGTGCAATTTGTATGTGACGAACTAACGATTCGGTTCGTTTCATAAATTGGACCTGCACGACGAATACCTCATTTACGACTGTATGGTTATACATAGTTGCTGAATGGTGCTTCAGGTATCACCGGCTCGTCGGTAACATTCACAGCGCGTGTATACAGAAACCGTGTAAGTCACGGGAGATCGCACAATAAAACCATTGAATCTTGGCAAATACAGATTGTAACAGAAACAAACACCTGAAAACAATGCAGTGCACATAAGCCAGCATAAAGTGTTAATTTCATTCAGTGAGCTGCTCATAGGTGAAAAAATCAAAAATCGAAAGGTAATATTCTTATCCCCAAGTAAACGTTCGTTGGAAGTTTAATACGAGCTACAAGATGATACGGATGCCACTCCGGAAATACGGAATATGCGTGATAAATGTCCTGGACCTAATGAAAAGTGAAAATACGCACGAAACAGCCATTCTTAAAGTGAACCGAAGTCATTGAAACGTGATAGTGATAAGTTATACACTGAGGGCGGCAATCCTATATGACTGACTGGTTTTTAACCGGACATGGTCTTTATAGAGGATTTCAGTTTGCCTCGGTAGAGTGAATAAGGAAATTAAATGACCGATGTCTGTGAGGAAGTTCTCTTTGAGAGGGCCTCACAGGCAGGATGACTGTATACTTACGTAGTTAGGAATAGACGGCAGGTTGAAGGACCGGTCAGAAAATAGAAGGAAGTGATGGTGACTATATTTCGCTGCGCGGCGGAAGAAGCATGGAGGCTAACTTATCTTAGGTAGTAATCCCCCCTCTCCGTTGTAGTGCTCTGTTTCCGGAGGTGCTTCTATCCTACTGAAGCGATGAGGCGTTCTGCTGCTCCTAGACGCGTTCTTGGATTACAACCCGCGACAAAACAAGGCCGGACCGATGTACTTCCTAGTCATGAAGGCGACAGCGCTTCTGTCGCTAGAACTGTGACCCAGACCCACTCCGAAAACACGCCCGTTTATTCTAACCCTACGCCGACTTATGTTGAGGTTGTTTATGCAAAAGCTTCCACAAAAAAGGTAAGTTATTCATCTACCATACTTCGAACTTACCAAAGCACAAAAAATGGGAATACGACGGTACGCCAGTGAGGAGCCTTTATTTCAATGCCACCTACTTCCGCAGGTTTTGCAATTATAAGCGGCAGAACGATCACGCTAACTAATGATCCTAGTCGCGTTCTTGGATTACAACCCGCGACAAAACAAGGCCGGACCGATGTACTTCCTAGTCATGAAGGCGACAGCGCTTCTGTCGCTAGAACTGTGACCCAGACCCACTCCGAAAACACGCCCGTTTATTCTAACCCTACGCCGACTTATGTTGAGGTTGTTTATGCAAAAGCTTCCACAAAAAAGGTAAGTTATTCATCTACCATACTTCGAACTTACCAAAGCACAAAAAATGGGAATACGACGGTACGCCAGTGAGGAGCCTTTATTTCAATGCCACCTACTTCCGCAGGTTTTGCAATTATAAGCGGCAGAACGATCACGCTAACTAATGATCGCGGTAAAACGTGAGTTTTTCATACATTCAGAGTGAAACAAATCGTCTTCACAGGATCGCCTCTACGTCTGGTCACAAGTGGATTTATCTGAATGCCTTAGAGGAAGGTTCCCTGATCAAAATAGGGTCTTATGAAGCCGAGTTGCTTAATTTCATTCCTCCAGGGATCTATTCTGAGAGAACGGGAAAGTCCGTTGACAAACGGGGAGTTGTTACATGCGAGGGTGAGTTGGTTTCTCACGTATCACTTCATTTTCAGATACCTCTTCGTCTGCACCCATCCCTGGGGCGGTAGGGATTGCTGTAGAAAGTACACTTGTCGACTCACATTTGCTTAGCTTTGCACTTTCCAGATCCGAATAAACATGATTTTGATGCCCCAACCTTGCCTTCCCGGACACTCCTGTGTAGATCGGACATGAGTTCTGTAAGTATATTTTCCGACAGAATCCAGTGCGGCAGCTACTCTACGTACATTATCCGTTAAGCAACTAATTCAGCGCCCACTGAGGGCATGGAACCTTCCGGTTCGGTTTGTCGCTTTATGCGAATCAACCATAGAGCGTATATTTTACACAGTGAATGTTCGATTATTGAAGAGATAACGCCTATCTGGGGACAAACGAAAATCGAGTAGTCCGTTATATTTATGCAACATTTGATTCGGAACTCCCACCCTTAACTCTTCCCTTCAGTTTTACGGCTTATCGGTGCGCTTTGCAGCCCCTTCTTAGTGTTTTGTTCTCAGATCACAGGACTTGAACCAACCCATTGGCTTGGTAACTGCTTTCATGTGGGTTCTTCCTTAGTTTGTATCAGTCCACCTCAGTGTGTTTATGCACCTTAAGCCTTTGTCGGTTTATTTCACCTTTCTCTGAGTGACTGCTGAATTCAACCATAGGTATCACACTGGACTGTGAATATGACACCAAGCCAGTTTGACCAATCTTCCTGGTCTTCCAACTGGAGAACTTTGGTGTTGCGATAACAACTCGCTGATTTTTCGTCCTTAAGGTGAGGGTGCGAGTGGTTCTGTCTCCTCTATTGTCCTAATGAACTGTCACCCGTGTCTTTCTTTGAAAATTGCCATTACCAAGTTAAACCTTGTTGGGCTCCGTTTGATTTCCAAGGTCGTGCTGGAAAGATACCGACACAGCATCTGATGTTGTAGTGTTTGTAGGTTCGGGATCGCTCACTGCTTCTGGCGCAAAGTAACTGACATGAAGGTCTGTGGTTCGAACCCAACTTCGACATTTCAATTGCTCTTATCTAGGCCTTGGCGAACCCGCGGCATTTCAGACTGGGTACTCCGGATGGAATAGCAGCTAGGCACCAAAAGGGTGTTACAGCAGAACGACTATGATAACTTTTATGTGTGTGCGATACTGGTGTTCACCAAATGACTGACCTCTGGATATTACACGTATGCAGCGTTACAAGAGATCGTCGGAGCAAAACGCGTTCAATGATTAGATCCATTGGGCATGTAGATGTTTGCCACGCGTGATATATACTGAAATTTTGGTCCTTATTACTGCTAGCTGGCCTAATTGAGTAATCGACAAGCAGAGAATAAACGCTAAGGCAGTACGTTTCGACATGCTAGAGGTCGAATAACACGCTCAAGATCAGAAACCCTAGAAGATATTGCCGAAAATAAATGATCATACATGCATTTTCAGCGTAGCCTGACATAAAAGGGATCCGCAAGTGAATATCAACCGAATTTTCCAGTTGCATCTCCCGTTAACACCGAGTGGATTTGCCACTGATTACTCCAGTTCCGTTCAAATTGGTGTTCAATTAGGAATTATGGTTGATGGGTATTTGGGGGTTTACTCTCCATCAGTCCTCAGGAAGGGCTAAGCCGGTAGAAGGCATTTGAAGGCATTCATATAATGTCATTATCAGGTCCTCAGTAACCTGAACCTCACATGAATTTATCAGTCCAGTTCAGTGGGACGACCAAATCTGTACAATGTCACAATTGCGTGCCAGCGTTTTCCCTTTAGAAGGGTAGCCTCCTACTCGGTGAAAAGTCCAAATAGCTTGTTTTTGAGGCTTACTGTAGACGTGCAAAGTTTGGTCAGACTACGATCCACAGTACGCAAATGCTGTATGTGCAGGACATTTTCGCTCGTCATATTCTTTCCCTTTCATCCTCTTCCATCAACCTTATCATTCGGAAGTCTTATGGGCTTGCAACGTACATCATAACAATATCCGATTGCTGTAGCTTTTGGTCGAATTTACAACAAAATGCTACTGCTTTCATACGTGAAATAGCATGATACACACAGCATACGTACCGAAAATTTAGTATTACGCAAAGAACACATGCTCGCTCATGTGAACTCTGCAACGTTCAAATGAATGTGCGCGCGTAATCCGTGATCTGTGTTTAGATTCTCATGTCACATCACGCTGATTTGTTTGAACCTACCCAACTATCTGTCTACTGCGCCGTCCGCTTCGGATGGACTGTTGTTTTATTCCACCGCGTTCCTCGTTGACTTACTTTCTTGGTATGATGGACAGTTGCATGTTGTACTGAAATCCTTGGAGCAATCTTTATGTTTACTTTTAGGGCATTCATCGTGTTATTTTCATTTTTACTATTTAGCTTACAGAGAACACTACTGTTCACCACCCTGGCGCACTGCTGATGCCACGACCTCCAGCTGATTGTGTGGTGAGTTTCTGTACATATAATCATGTAGCATATAATCATGCTAACGAATTAAGTATCGATTCGATCCCATTCTAGGTGGTTGCTAGGTGTAATAATATGCATCTGACAGTAATCATTCCTTGTTTGGGTTTTATGGGTCTTTTTCCGCTCACTTTTTGCGCAAACAGCTTAGTGGACTGCGTCACTAGGTGTTTGACAACTGGGACCCAGTTTTTTTTTAAAATAGACTGTACGGACAGGTTTCTTTATGTGGAAAACGGAATAATGATGTCTATTTCACAAGACTTATCCTTGGTCTCAAGTCCGACGAATGAATGGACAGGAATAATTTTGTTCATAGTAATCATTGTTCCGTCCCTTGTAAACGGCCACTTGTTCATCATCGCCTTAATGTGGGTGCAAGGTTCTGGATAACTTGATTTTCCTCTAAATAAACCGGAAACGAGGTGGGTTTTCCTCTAATCGATTTAACGGGCAATACTCTAAACATTGTATGGCACGTCTGGCTTCCCAAATGCTGACATGTTTCTTTATTTGATCTATGTCTAGTCTTCGTTAGCGTTTGTGATGTATTCTTCTTATCCAGTGGACTCAAAACCCAGATGGATTGCCTATTATGGACGTCGCTCTTGATCCACGATTCACCAGCCGCCTCCGGCCGCACCAAAAGGAGGGCCTCGTCTTCTTGTATCAATGCATAATGGGCTTTTCGAGTAAAGCCCTACCTTCTAATTCCCTATCGAGCGTACTGTCCGACACATACGAACCGGTTGAAAACGGTCCTATTTACGGATGCATCTTAGCGTAAGTGTTGCTGCCTTATGTTGTGTTGTATGTGTCGCCTTTTCTCCGTTTCATTGTTTAGTCACTTCGTTCGCCGAGTGTATTGTTATTAATTTCTCGGACCGCCGTTTAGTTGCGTTCTATGTTACGCAAATGCGAAATTCCACGAAAAGACATGCTTCTGTCAGTAGAGCCCTGTGACGAAACAAGCAGAACGAGCGTTACGGTACCCGAGTTTCATTGATTCACCAATCTATTCTTGATGCCTGAAGACCGGTGGGCCAGCCATGTGACCCAGAGTGCTGACCACTTAAGGTTCCTACGTGTCGATAGTGTAAATTATCTGTCATGACGACGTCCGCGGTTGGTTTGGAACCGTAGGCTCCCAATAATTTTCAAATGAGAAGCAAAGAAAGCATACGAACTTTCCATAGACGTTCCAAAGTGGATGAGTGTTGTTTTGGTCGGTGTATGAGCCATCCATCATGATGACGATTGGACGAAAATGGGTGAGCTTTCAGCCAGATACACACTGTAGATGCTCCTGTACTTAGAATCGTGGTTTTATCGTTTTCTTGTAAACTACCAAATGATGCCTTTTTCTGGAAATTTTTTTAATCTTTGAACATATTGGCAAAACAGTCTTAGTTATCACAGTATTATGGGATGTAGAATTGAAGCGAGAACAAAACACCAGGACGCATGGATGCCTTCGATTTTTCCTCACTAGCCGTCCCAACTTCTGTTTCAGGGATGAAATGGGCCTCGGTAAGACTGTCCAAACCATCGCACTGTTGTGGCTACTGTTGAAACAAGGACCATATGGCGGACGTCCAGTCGTTCGTCGTTGTCTCATTGTCACTCCAAGTACACTTATCCAGGTGAGCCAGTAACTTTTCACTTTACTATCTGTGATAATATATGGGACACCAAAGTTCTTCTGAACTGTACGTAGGTTTGTATTCGAAAGCCACATTGGTGGCCTTCTTTCCGTTCTTTTGTGTGCGCAACAAGGCATGGAGAATCGCACCCTTTCTTCTAACTACGTTTGTGGCATCGTAGCCGCTCCATGCTTGCGCTTGCGGGTAAAGTACGCAGTCTCTACGTAATTAACTGTGCTAACCACGAGACGTTTACAGGTACATCGGCAGTTGTGATTGGAATGACTGCAATTTCACCTCGCTTTTAGTTTAATTGTGCTTTTTTTCCAAATTGTGCCGGCGATATGCGTACATTGACTCGATGTATTGCCATAGAAGCCGAAATTTGTCCACATGATTTTGGTCGTTTCGGCCATAGGCCTCAGTCGGGACACCCATGGAAACACCTTAGCTTCACATCACATTCCTGCCCTACCTCTCCAGTTATACCCAATTTGCCACTGTTCTCTATCGCCATAAATATCTTTTTTGTAAGTGTCAGTTTACAAGCCAACAAATCAACCGGTGTATTATTTCTATCCTCAGAACTGGGCCAAAGAATTCTCTAAGTGGCTTGGCCGCGAACGTCTCCCATTTTACTGTGTTGGACAGACGGCCACAATCAAGGTATTCCATCTTTTAAACGCGCATTTTTGCAAACTGCGATTTTCTCTTCCACCGTTTTCCACTAATAGTGTTCAGTTCGATCTCCGTCCACTTTTGGATATCTAATTATTGCAAGCCAGCTTATTCGTGGAGAATACTTAGTCAATTACCCTTTTATGGGCATTTAGGATGATCCTGAGATGTAGTTGGCTTCTGTCTCCATCAGCTCTAACGATTCCAGATTGTGTGTTCCACAACGTTTTAAGTCGTAGTCCAAGTAGTAGCTTAATTGATTTCACCCCGATCCTTGCTACCAGTCGTAAATTTGGGTTGCAGTCTGTTCGGGGTGCAAACGAACAGGCCCTTTGGTCCTGTGGAAAGACCCGCTCCTCTTTTTCGAGTCCCACAGTGACATTGAATCTGCGGTGTACATACAGGTCACTTAAGCGTTAAACCCTCCATGAATGACTTTAAGTTGTCGTCATACTCTTCTGTTATTCCCTTCTCCTGTATAAAGGCCATCTTGATAAACACTGACTTTAATTATTTGATTTTCTTTGCCTTGAAACGCATGGATGACCCGCGTACGAAAACCGTTTTAGACAAACGATAACGCAGGTGTTCCTGCAGGTGCAAGACTGAGCGTAAAAATGGTCACTAGAATGTTTCCACAAGCTCACTTCACTTTTTTGGTGGTTTACCCATGTTTTTTCAACCCGAGCACAAACTACGTGTACACTATATAGAGCTGCCTGTGTACGATGGAGATTAGGTCATCTTGACGCCTGTATCGACTATCCAAAACTACATGTTCATATGTTTGGATGAAGAAACGTGTACCACCTCTACGTGCCACCTCTACCGTTTCTGTGTACATCAGTATTGAAAAGTGGTGATTCATCTGGCACATAGTTGTCTCGTCTCAGATGTTAAAACTGGCCTTGACAATGATACAGTCAATATTCGGACTTCTACATTCGTCTACCTCATCATTATCACGCGTCCTGTTAGGGTTGTGTCAATACAAACCCGCACATGCAGTCGTCTGCTTCGGATTCGAATGAATGCGGTTAGGCGACGGGGTTTTGCGATTGTGCAGTATAGTTAGATGAGGCACTTGTAACCTAAAGCAATCTATAATTCCGTCAAACAATAGGATTGAAACGACCTCAGCTGCTCCTCGAAATCCTACATCATCGTACCACTACTCAACATGGGCTTGCAAATTCTATAAACAGCTTACAGAATTGCACTGCATGCGGTGTGCACAGCACACTTGGTATGAATAATTGAAGATCATGGTTACCCGACAACTTACAATCAAATCAGGCTTCTTCCCCAGGCTGACCAGCTTTGACTTGAAAATAGGCAAAATGGGAGCGGTACTCATTAACACAAAAGCTGGAATCAGAACTCAGTGGAGTGGCTGATCGAACGAGGGGACGGAAATTAATACCGTTGATGATATGGTTTGTTGTGGGCTCAGATTTGGGACCATCAAAGGAATTGCTTATGATGGCTTGGTTTAAACGAATCACCGCAGGTGGTGAGAACCTTGTGGGTCTAAAGTATGCAGATGATATCGTCCCCATTTTGGAAGACGATGGCGAAGCACAAACCCAGCTGAGTGAACTGCTCACCATTATACCATTTCCTAACATGCGCCTTTCTAGTTCAAAGTGCGAATTTCAGCTTCAGGACCTGCAGTCTCTTAGCACACCGCTTACAGTTCAAAGAGAATCACTGGAAGTCGTTGAGAATTCCACGTACCTCGGTATGTCTATCAGCTCTGATAGCAGTGTGTCTGATGAAGTCAATGCACTAATCTCAAGGACCAGCATCACATTCTCTAATTTGGGTCTTGTGGCGTCAAGACGGCATACCACTGGGTCTCAAGGGTCGCATGTACCGGGCTACAGTAAGGGATGTGTTGTATGGCTGCGAGGCGTGGCCTCTGCATACAGGTGATGTGAGCGTCTTCAGGCTTTTGACCAGCGATGCCTCAGGAGCGTTGTTCGTGGATGGCGTCAACGGTTAGCAACAAGGTGATTAGAGAACGGATATTTTGCTGTGCAGAGGTACTTCACCCGCGGAAACATCGGGCAACTTCGACTACGATCGCTCGGCTATGTTCTACGCATGCTGAAACACCGCCCACCGATACGATCGTTGTTCTCCGTATCACTCCGAATGGCGCAAACCGCGAGGTGGACAACGTTTGACTTGTTAAGAGGGTGTGAAAGAGATTGTGAAAAGTTTGTTTGTTGTTGGTGTTGTACGCCTTCGAGGACGGGTCTTCGCGACCCCTCGTGCACTTGACTGGAAACATCGCACGAAACGGCGACCGGTCGGTATCAGTGACATTCTTGTTGTCAATTTAATTCCAGATTGTCTGACTGATCGCTTTGGGATGTAGGCACCTCAGAATTCTTGCGGTAAGCTAACACCAGGTCCAAGTGGTTAGAGCGCGAATTTACTGACCGGAAGGTCCGTTGTTCGAACCCGACCTCTGCCTCTCGACTTTCCGTGTCTAGGCTTGGGCAACCTGGCAGTATCCCAGCCCTCGTGCTTCCTTCGTGTGGCATTGCAGCTAGGCACCGAAAGGGTGTTACCGTTGAACGATTTATTTTTTTAATGTGGCATCGGCGTCAACACTGATGTTGCTGTCCCTGATTGATGACTGCAGCTACTTCATAGGTGGGGTCCGGGGGAGGTTATCACAGGCCGACTGATCGGTTGAGTCAAACAATCGTTAGTGGTTTTTGTTTGTACCACTCACCGAAATTGTCGTTTATCTTACATTGTTCGTAGCTGCAATTACCTATCCATTGGCACGCTACTTTCTCGCCTTGCTTTTCTTTTGCATCGACCTAATACCAAGGTTTTCGAACAACAAACCTTGTTTGCTTTAGCATTTTCACTGTTCGATATCTAGTCGGGAGGTGGGGGGTTAATTTTCTCATAATGAGACAACGACAAGCCTTTCCGTCCTGTCCGAGTCCAAGCTCTATCTCTGGGAAAAGAGGACACTCTGACATTCACAGGACAAGGATACAGGAGCATGCCAAACGATTCTGACACCCGAATCTACGTCTATGGGCGTCTGTCTCGCATTTCAGGTCCGACTTTCAGGCCCTATGACAGTCCAGACCCAAGACCTGCATTGTTGATGCTCGCTTAATGTTGGTGTGGACTATTTAGATTGACCGAGCTTGAACAGAGGGGCTATCCGCATGGGCTAATAATCGTGTTTTTTTTACGAACAGACCTCTGTTCCTCACGAACTGCTTCACTTAATACAGTGTCAATGGAGGTTGTCCGTTTCACGTTCGGCTCACCTATCTATGAACCCTTCTTTTCAGAATTATCTGGCACAACAACACCCTCCGTCGGTCATCATCATGTCCTATGAAATGCTTCTGCAACACTCATGTGAAGTCCAGTCCATTCCGAATCTCGATATGGTTGTCTGTGATGAGGGACACAGGCTCAAAAATTCTGGCATTCACACTTCTTTGGTAAGATCCCGTTCTTCCTGGCTGGTATTGGAACGCGATTTTAGTCACTTGCCTCTGAGTCTACACTGCTGGGGTTTCTGTAGGTTTCCCTGTTCTTTTTTCAAAGCCATTTACACTCATTACTTCGCTATCTTATGTGTCTTCTTTAAACTGCTTTTGTTATTTGGTTGTTCATCGTTTTTCGTTGTCTTACGCCGATTGGAACGACCAGCTTATTCGGCTAGAAATGTTGCTCCCCATTTGGATGAAACGTTGCCATTAGGACACCGCTCTTTGTACCCATGTTTCTGAACTACCTGTGTGTGTAAAGCATCGTATGATAGACCAAATGTTACAGATGTTGAAAGGTGACGGTAATCTGTTCGTCAGTTAAACCAGACATGGGGCTGTTCACCTGGTTTTGACAGGCGAGCATAACCTTCAGCATCTGAGATTAGACCGATTTTTCACTTTTACTCGAGGAATAATTCCGATTGCAGTGGCTTAACTTAACATAATGAGGTAAATGCTGAGAACTTTCGTATGGATAAATGACAACCCATTCAGTTGTGAAGTAGTATCCATTTTTTCTGTTCGTTGCTGAATCGGTCTTCTTTTATTTAAAGGGTTTTCTAAGTATGGTTTTAGTCCTTCTACGCTGGTTTCAAAGGATACGAAATAAATTTATCTCATTCGTCTCCTCTCAGGTTCTGCGACAGTTACCCTGTCGGCGCCGTATGATCATCACTGGGACACCAGTCCAAAACAACTTAGAAGAGTTATGGTCGTTAGCGGAATTCTGTGCCCCAGGTAGGCTAGCAGAGAGTCAGGAAGCCTTCCGTCGGGAGTTTATTCATCGTCGAAAGGCCTCTGAGGACCCAGGAGCTGGTTGGGATGAAGAGAATAGTCCGCATCCAAAGCTTTCTAGCCTTCTGAGCACGTTTCTTCTAAGGCGTACGACCGAGGTGATGCGACCTGAACTTACCAGCAAGAGTGAGTATTTTTATAGTATAACCCTATCTCACTTGCAATTTACTAGATCCTTTTCGGCCATCTTTTTGAATTTGCTGACATCGATGTCGATATTGACCCAACGGTTATTCTGAACTTTCCTATAATTGGCGTCCGGATCTCGCACGCTTTTTCCTGTCACCATCGTTGTATTTACGCCGCACCAGCGGTGCTGTCAGGAGAGTGGATTTTGGTTACATCGGACCTATCTGTTTGACCTAACTGTTTGAAAGCTCAGAATTGTAAAGCGCGGGAAATAAGGTATCTACCGTTGTTTAAAAAACCACCGATATTCGGTACCGTAATTTTCTACTAACTTAGAAAATGTGGATAGTGTCTTCTCGGAGGCTCGAAAGCCCAAGCCTCAGACATCTTCGAAAAATAACTAGCTTGTAGAGAAATAGATACCTAGGCAACAGTGTCGTGGCTATATATCAACAGGGGCTGTCGATATCCATAATCCCTCGGGAACCGCAACTTCGCATGTGTGCTCGTTACTGACCGCAAGTCACTAACGTGTATGTGAATGTGGCAGCTAAGTGACTGAGACACTCAACCAGTTGATGTTTCCTCATATCATACGACTCATGCATGAGAACACCATAAGTCCAGCTGGCATCTCCCACAACAGCCCCGTAGAGTAAACGATTTGTGTACTACTCTTGCTTCTGGGCAACGCGAACCCTGTTTGTGAGAGCAGCGAAGGTATTTTCATGGGCTTATCAGTATCTTCCTGTAATAGCTACGGGTGAAAGGTAATTTTTCAGTTAGAATGTGTACTTTACGGCCAAGGACGATACCAAAGTTTCAAACGGACGTCCAGTGGACATATTTAACTCACAAGTGAACAGTGTGTTACTGGAATCTCTTAAGTGAAATCACCCCACGAAGCAACCGCACGAGTGGTTTCCTCCAAGATAATATGCTAAATTATTTTTAAACGCTAAAAGGTTACATTTTTTGTGAAACTATCCCGAAGTTGTAACAAAGAAGGCGATACTGACGCAGTATTCGTGATATATTATTCACGTTGCCTGACCTGGTTAAGTACTGCTCTTTCATTGTCATAACTTTAGTTGCTTGACTGGAATTTGAGTGTCGCCGCTTGCTGACGTTCGTCGCTCAAGCAAAACCTTCAACTCCTGATTCAGCGCATCCTGTGTCAGCTAATGTTTATGACATACAAAAATAAGTAGGTATCCTTTCTAAATGTTTTCTGAATCGAGTTGTTCGTGGACGATAGAAGCCCGGTCCACTGTTCCTCCCAACGATCGGATGTGATGCTCACGTTTTTCCACCTACAATCAAATTACTCGTCAAGTGAAAGTAGTACAGCGGTCGCTTTTTGTTTCCGCTCAGCTGTGCTTGTCCCGTTCTCATCATTCGGTAGATTGGAAGGGAAACCATACGGTTATAAAACTTGAGTATTTCTGCTATTTCATTCAGACAAATACAATTCACTCTGTATGGAGCCTCTCTTTTTTCGGAGGGAATTCCAGGATTCAGATATGACGGGGCCTAATTTTGACTAAGCCTCCTGTCGTCTCTATCGATTAGTTCCATACAAATTGCTTTCACGTAACTAGTTCCATTCTTTAATCAAAGCGTTCCGATACATGACTGTTTGATTTGCTCCGACCTTTGCAAAATGTGATAATAGCGGTTGTTCGTTCGATTTAGTAAACCCCTTTCAGCATGGTTGTGGTCGCATTCAGACCCTTAGAATGCTGGAAAATCACTTCTCCAGCTTGGTTGGCTTGTCACTGGATCCAAGTGTTAATCATGCTCGTCAATCTTGATGAAAGTGACGAATTCTTTCTCCATAATATCCCGTTTAGCTTCTGCTGATGCGTCGATTCCACTTATTTCTAGCACTGTGTGGAATTGGTTGCGAATGAATAGAAATCTGTTGACCCTTTTGATTCGACATTGCCGTATCTAACCAATCTATGTTCATAACCCCACTTTTCGTTCCTATAGAATGCAATTCCGCTTTCAGTTAAACGAATGATAGAGACTTCCCTGTGTGTGCCCTCGTGTTCTCCGAGCGACTGGCGTTTATCTTGTAGTTGCATTATCTAAGGCTTTTCAGTGAATCGGTTGCGTTGAGCACGTCGATCTGGTTTGTACAGTGCCGGCATACTAGCCGATTCGCGTGGACCCGTGAAAAAGGCATTTACTACACACAGTACCACGATAGTTTGTTTCTTGTATTGCGGCGATTTACTTGGTCAATTGTCTTTTTTGACTTAAGATGGTCAGGATGAACTAACACCTCGCTTATCTATGCCAGTGGCTTTCAGTTTGAGATTGGTGCTACTCACGCCACTTGTTCCGGCAGGCGATTATCTCAGAATCGGTCTGTCCTACCAATTGGCAAAGTAGAAAAAGGGTATGCACCTCTAGTTTTTTTTAAATTTCCCAGCTGAGTCCTTTGTCCGGGGTCACAAAGTGGGTGGTTGGATGTATCCGCTGGTGAAAGTCAACAACGCCATCAATGACACTAGATGCATTGTTGTAATACGGCCACCGAAACGCCAATAGGCTGCGCACTGATAAGTTTTCTGTAGAACAAACGAACGTGAGTTGACTGACAGAAACAAAAATGTGACCATATTACGGGACAATGCACCACCCACTTCCAATGTCTTACTGACGGCCAACGAGAATGTCATCAACAGGGGGTTACGCTGTAGCGATCATGTGCACTTTTTGTACTGTATGCATGAGGACGATCACGATGCGCCTTCCATCGATTCCTTGAGACCCCGAAAAATTTGCCGCAACCACAGTGCTCTTTCCTTGTGAAAAACTGTTCATATGAAATCGCATATTCCGTGGAAAAAAGAGAGTAATAGAAACCCGTTTTGCAGTATCTGTTCTGCATCCGCACATTAATTTGCGTTGAACCGGACTTTCCAACGAGCTGAAAATTAGTCTTTCACAGGGTTTCAATGCCGTAATTTTCCAAGTGGAGCACTCATTACTTTTGCGACTGTTCCAAACTAGTGGAAGCCAGATTATTTCACTATTTTCATTACTGTTCCTGTTTAAATGAAAGATTTTCCCGTAAAATGTACTTGTACAGATTCCTGAACTAAGTTACTGAGTTTTTTTCACTACATGAGGTGAAGCATGAGGCCCACACTTCGTCCAGGTCTGCTTCAGCGAAGTCCACAATTCTTCCAATAAACACTTACTGGCAACATTCGTTCACGAGGTAGTCGCCGTCCACCTGTCGTTCCTCAGTCATGTGCAGGACAACGAAGCTATCATCGGCGGTAACTCGATTCCAACTGTTCTACGGAACAAAAAATAGGATCCGCAACTAAGGAACTGTGCAAATGTGCACTAGACTGCGTTTTTCGTTGAAGTACGAGGAGATTTCAGTCGACGAAATTGCACCATTGTGCTCGATGACTGTCCTAGACACGGACGGGCCGGAAAGTCCTCTTTCTGGTTACTGCTTTATAGGACGCTTCTCATCGTTAAAACATTCTGGAGGCCTAAAGCTGTTTCATTTTCAAGAACTTGTCTGCTTAGAAGTTTCTTTTAGGGAAGGAACACTGTACGTGTACGTGGTCAACTGATTATTTCCAACTTCTCACGATCATATTTGCGGTTGTGGCGAGCTCCTCAGCCTGACTGATATACTTTTTGGAAAAACAAGAAGTGAGCAATCCCAAAAATTCAATCTTCTTTGTGTTTCACTTTTAGTGGGACTTATCCGTCTGGTATAGAAAGATGTGGTACGTGGCATACTCCTATGCGGACAGCTACCACGCTTTCATGTGCCAGTCTGGGTTGCTAGACATAGTTGTAGTGCAGAGCATATTCCCATGAACTGCATGCTTAGCGATGTGCTCAGCAGTGAAAATTCTTTACCAAACTTCTCGTGACTGTTCACTTTTTCCTATGAGGTCCGATGTGGGCTAATCCTATCCGATTCATAAAATCCCTACCGATTTTGGCTTCGCCACTAGGAACACATGGCTGTCGATCTCGGTTGTACTGACGTTTATAGTAGACCGTCCAACATTCGGTGAAACTTCAACACACCAGTTATTCTGAGTGGAAAGTTTTTTTAGTAACGTTGCTGAGAGCAACGTAACTTCCTTGGCTTTGGCATACTTGTGAATTTACTGGGTCCCTCGTATTTGTTAGTCTTAGCGTCGGAATCTTTTCCACCCTGTTGGCTCGCACAGCCGCCGACCTCCAAGTTCAATCAAACTGATTGCTGTTCACATGTTCTGTCATCTAGTTGAATCTTTTGGGACTTGACTGAAGGGAAGTTCACTTGGGACTGGATTTTCTTTCTCTCCACTCATTGCAATGCTCTCTTGCCAGTCACTCTTGGGCTTCTTTCCTAATTTTTCTAAGCCTCTTCTTCCATATGACTTCGTTCTCTCTCGAACTAAACTTTTATTTACGAATACTTTCCACACAATAGTGTGAGAGGGAGAGAGGTTGGTACAAAGCTATGGTGGTACTGTACGCGTTGTTTAACCACCTGGTTTGGTTTTGTCATAATAATCCTGCTGCAAAGCTCTACGTCTACGATACTATTGATAACTTTCTCTGTTTTAATTTTCCTGCGATATTTTGCTGGGTATTTTAGAACTCTCAGCACTCGATCGAGATTTCCATAATATAGTTGCCTCGGGGCAGGTGAAGTCACTGCTTCGTGTGTGTGTGTGTGTGTATACTTGTGTGATAGACTCTCAATCTGTCGTCCGTGAACTGCACGTCCTCAGTTGTATTTTTTCTGTTTTTGGTGAAGTGGAGAATGATTGGTGACATTCATACAGTTTCAGCGTCCAGGTTGACAGTTGTCCATCAAACAGTAGGATGAATTTTCGGGTTGTGAATCGAACTTTGTCACAGGACAGATTTCACAACCACGTAATTTGGATGAACTTGATCGTGCACCCAACACGCACAACTGTGTAGATTAAGTGAGTAGATAAGCGCATCCTGTAAACGAACGCGCGTACAAATGCACTCCCAGTTGTCTTCAAAACAGGCATTACGAGAGTGATGCCTAGCTAGCCCATAAAAGTACCTTGCTAAAATGACCAGCTGTCCGTTTGAACAGGCTGCTCGGTAGTCTCGGAACCCAAACTGTTAGCGGATTAAATTCAGTCACATCTTAAAGCCGGTGAAAAAGCGAATCTCCCCCAAGGTTTAATTTGGGTACACAGATGTGCGAATATTAGCCATAGACGGTGTTTGGGTAGTAGTTTGAGCCAACTTGGCCCCATCCAAAAATTTTCCATCACACCATTTTGAGTTCTATAAGACGACTTATTTCATTTTTCATTTGATACTTTGCATTGAAACACCATTCTTCCAAAGACCCCACGCGAACGAGCATGAAATGGAACGTTCCCCAATGGCACCAAAAGAAAAAATAACACATTTGGATCTGATTCTGGTTCTTGACTGACCACATGCTTTCGCAAAATCCAGTTGAATCAACTTAAGCACGGGGAAAATAACCTAGTAATCATGTTTGCTTCTAAACGAAGTTTTACATCTACCTGCCGGTCACTTCATAGGTCGAGGGTAACCTAAGCCTATAACGTGCAATCCCATTGTCAACAATTAATCCAAGCCTAATCGAAAAGAGTTGCACACAAACCCAGTTTTATAAAGGGGCGTCTGAGCACAGATGGACGCTAACAAAAGTAAACACTGAAAACACAACCATTGGAATTCCGCAGATTCATGTTCTGGATTGTAAATAATTAGCATGTTCAACCTTTACAAATTATGGAGGAGTTCATCCCGTTTGTGATGAGTTACCCGTGCGTTGTGGTTGTCAAAACAACCCGTTTTAGATAACGTCCGGAAATTTTGAAGTAACTCAGCCGAGCAGAAAACCGGTCTACACGTTCCCATATCCCCCACCTCTTGTCTATTCAGATTTCGTATGCTCCAGCTGAAATGTGTTTGTAGTTTGATGTGTCGAACTGAGTTGATCTCATCGTACAACTGTTTCGTGTGTACAGCTGTGCAGTGCTTCACGGCTTTGCAGCATTGATTGGCTTCACCTATATTACGAAATACCCATTAAACTTCCAAAATCTCGCACTACCAGTTATTTTTCCTCGTAATCTGTCCTAGAAATGGCTATCGTAACTTTCATATTGGTTGACACGGTATGGGGATTCTTCCGAGCGGAAAACTAGGCCGTTCCGTTGTCTTCCAAAGAGAGGATGCTCTTGACGTTGCTGTGCATTTGCGGATCTGTTTCGACAGCCACCATATCACTAAACTGCTTGCAATGACCATCATCTCATATATATATATATATATATATATATATATATAATATATGTATATATTATATATATATATATATCTTTACTCAAGTGCTATTAAGTGCCCTGCCGCCATTAGTTAAGGCGTTATCTCCGGCCTGCGGGTACCTGTAGGGCTCCACAAAATCTTCCCCGCTGCAAGCACTATATCACAATTCTCTTGCGCTCAGTCACCCAAATCACTACCCCTGGACTACGTTCATGGAATACACCGGTAGATTTACTGCCTCAAAGTAAGATGCGTGGTGATTTTGGTGCCTTGACACGTGATCCAGCAGTTAGCAACATCGGTGGGTATATGGATGTTGCAGTAGACATGTAAATGATCGCAGTAAATGCTCACTGCACTGATCAACGTGGTATAAGTCCATAGGCCTAAGTCTCTGTACCAAAAATAAAGTTGACGGTAACTCGGGGACTACGCCTACCTGATGATCTTCGAGAAGAGCGGAACCGGTGTGGACTGCCAAAGAATTTTCAGCAACCCTATGAGCAGAGTGTTGCGCCTACACCCATAACAAATCTAACTTAGGTTAACTGCTTTAAATTAGCCACTTGACGGCAGTTATTTGAAGCTGTACCAACAAAAGTTACTTATCGGCCTGCCGGCCTGCAGTACTAGGCTTCCCATATTCCTTTCCATTCGGTGAAATCACAGGGTACTACACGAGCCCCTGAACCGTCGTTGATTTCATGTCGTAAAGGATACTAGAATACGCATCACAGACGACCATGTTCAGCCTCATTGCCTTGCAAAGGTGCACTTGAGAGCGACAGTTCCCACTTGATAACGCATAATAAAACAAGAAATGTCAATCGTACTGGTTACGAATCATACAAAAAATAACAAGAGCTGTGAAGTAGAGACACTGACTTAACTGGTAGCACAATTTCTGGAGGTCTTCAATCTCACGACCAAATTACCAAGTCGCTCAA
>NW_008751916.1:298883-334762 GCF_000715545.1 Opisthorchis viverrini | reverse complement strand
ATATATATAGTTCTATCTCTGCTTGCTAGGCGCCGATTGGCCAGTAGGCTCATGTATACGTCCGTGAGCTCTAATCCTAAAAGCAGAACCAACCAAGTAGTCTTGGATTCTCCACACTGAACAGATGAATCCCATTTTTTCTGTTTTTTTTTCTTGCGAACGAATTCATTGTGTTCTGTAGCCCAAGTTCGTTGCAGTCGAAGCTGGAGAAGGTTGTTGTTCAGTGGGTTCAGCGCGAGCCATGGAGCAGTTTTTTTTTCTTGCAGGCGAATTCATTGTGTTCTGTAGCCCAAGTTCGTTGCAGTCGAAGCTGGAGAAGGTTGTTGTTCAATGGGTTCAGCGCGAGCTGGACATGGAGCAGTTACCTGCGGATATGTCGATAGATTTATCGGACGATAGTGCCGAACGGGAGGATAAGGAGAATGGTGGATTGTGCAGTAACAACAATACTGTCCAAGGGACAGGTAGTTGGATCCTCTGCATGGTTACGGCACTTCGCAAACTCTACAATCACCCATGGTTACTTCGACAATTTCTCACACCTGCGCCGAAATCCAGCTCAAAAGGAAATCAAGGCATGCAGTTCTCCGGTGGTCGGGTACGTGTAGTTCAAATGGAAATGCAAAGATATTGAATAGTTTCATTCTGATATTCATTTCTACGGAAATTCTATCTTTATTCGTTTTGAAGCTGCATTTATTTCCTCTATCTGTCGCTGGGTCACTGAGTTTTCGGTGGTGTGAGTTGCTACGTCTTCCTCAACCGAAGGATCAATATGTCAGAAGGTTAATAGCCCGAAGTGTTTCGAGTATTGTTCACTATAGATAAGTGTTCTTTATGAATGTGAGGTTCATTCACTACCACAATGATTGCGTAACTGAACCATCCGTATCAATCTTTCAAGTTCGTGATGTGTGGTACCCCTACAAGAAGACTAGGGCAAAACCGGACAAAACCAAGAAGAACAATGTGATATACCAACTCAACTGCAACAACTGCAACAAATTCTACGTCGGACAAACTGGCAGGAGACTATGCACACGAATAAAGGAACACAACGCGGCCGTCAGGAGGCATGACCCCCTGTCCTTGATATCCATACACGAGGACCAAGAAGGCCACAAATTCAACTTGGAAAACGCAGAAATTTTGGCATACGGACGCACGAGGCACGGAAGAGAATTTCTGGAAGCATGGTACTCGACGGCAAATTCGATCAACCGGTGCATCGAACTGGACCCAATTTACGCACCCCTACGTGCAAAAGACCAACAACTCAACCGGAAAACTCAAGGAAGACCGAATATTGGATTCACAAACAACGAAACAAGGAACTCCTTGGAGGCAAATCAATAAAGGTCACAACCCAGGACTGGAAGGGACAAAGGTCAATCTAGCTTCGACCAGATTACGACGGAGGGGATGCCAAGCTCAAAGGTCACGTGGGCATCGGCGAATGGGGATACAGGACAACGGAGCAACCAATGGAATCACCCGACCGAACAACTAATCGCGACCAAAGGTCATCCCCTGCTAGCAGCACGTATATTAACACACGCACAACACTACCCAACGCACAACCACCAACCCACCGCTACGCACTGCTACGCTCCACAATAACGCACTGATGATGTCACCTCGATTGGTGATGAAACGTTTGCAATCAAATTGCCCAGCTCAGCGAACAAGCCAACGACCAGACTAGGGCACCTTTGCATGAATGGCCAAATTCTCATTTTTTACATTCGGCTTTCGAAACCCCATGTTGTATGTTTGGAATGGTTAGCGGGGATGTGTTTCCCATAGCTTCTTGGTAGTGATGCGTTAATTTGTATCTTCTACTCTGCAACCGAAGCATGGTGAAAATGACTTGCTTCGTACGCCTTGCTTCAGTCCGAAAGATGGACTTTTCATGATAACGAGCACACTGCTCCCTGCTCTTTTGAAATGGACAATCTCTCAGATGTTTCCTTCTATCATTAGTCGAGATCTTGAAATTACGCAGAAAGACATGCTCTAGATTCTGGACAATTTTGTCGCATAGAAAAATGCATGCAGGAACTTGAACATCGATAATCTCATGACAGGAGACCGGTTAGAGGGGGGCTAGAGGGACTGGTTGTTGGTTTATTGGCTGAACTGGGCAATTTGATTGCCGGGGGGGGGGGGGGATATCATCAGTGCATTGTTGTTATGGAGCGTAGCGATGGATCGGTAGTTGTGCGGTGGAGGGAATGTTCCCAGTTGATATTGTGGTGAATGAAAGGTGGAGTAAGCTCCGACAACGAATGCTGGTCGCTGGGCCGCATAGATTGGTTCCACAGGTATAGGTGATCAGTGATGACAAATTCGGAGCAACATCTGTCTCGGCAGTAGTGATAGAAACCATCTTGTCAATGTGCAGCAGTCTGTAGGTTGTCCATGAGCCACAGTTTTTCTTTGAGGTCGATGAGTTTCAGTGGTTGGAGGAGCGCTCGCTATGGTTCCCATAGATAACTGTTTCCTCGATCTAAATTTAAAAGAATTGTTTAATTGTAGCATCCTTCCGGTGCCTACCTGCCTTGTCACTCGAAGGAAGCCGAGGGCTGGCTATGGTTCCCATAGATAACTGTTTCCTCGATCTAAATTTAAAAGAATTGTTTAATTGTAGCATCCTTCCGGTGCCTACCTGCCTTGTCACTCGAAGGAAGCACGAGGGCTGGGATACTACCAGGTTGCCCAAGTCTAGACAGGAGAAGTCGAGAGACAGGGGGTCTAATTTACTTATGTGGATATGCGTATTTCTTGACGTTGCGAACGGCATCCGATAATTTTTTTCTAAATCATTTCTCATGTGGCTATCCGTTATACCCCAACTGGTTTCACCTGAGTGAACACTGAAGTATTTACACTTGATCTTCTGGGTCATGATATCTTTCATCGTCGTTACTTCGTGCCTATTTCAGTGTCTATTTATTAGTCGACGATGGTTCGTCTTCTTCTTTTGGTAGTGCATCATATGTATTATCTTTTCCGTCATTATTTGTTGCTGATTTTCCGTGTAACAATCCCTCCTGTTTCTCTAGGGTGGTGCTTATCTATTCCAGCATAGTTCTCCTAACGAGGCAGTGTTTGATAATAGAGATATCTTAGGCACGTTCAATAATTAAAACCAAGGAGGTGGTTTCAAATTCTTATTTGACAGAGTTCTCCTCCGACACTGTTATCTACACACTTCATTAGTCTGCTTCGCTAAGGTTCTCAGTACAGTCTTTCTCTGCTCAAGATAGGTTACACATTACATACGTCAAGAGTAGGTAGAGCCTTGTCACCGCTCTTTTTCGGACCACTATCTAGTTTCGGACCACCACTAGTTTACAATTAATGTAGGTAGTATTCCGATGTCCTTGGCATTTTCTAAATGGATGATAGGATTTGCAATGTAGTTATTCTTTTCCAACTGAAATATGGGGCGATCTTTGTGCAGCGCATTCATTTGACAAATAGCTTAAACGAGAGATTCAGCTGAGTTTCCCGTTAAAAACAATTCTGTCTTCAGATGAATGTTTTACGAGAATATGTCTGGCTCTTTTTTGTGTTGGCAAATGGGAAGATTCAACGCAAATCTGTGACACTAATGATCGTAAATTTATCCATAGGAGTGAAGTTGTCCTAAGGTGTTTCTCCTTTGTCTGTTACATGTAAGCAAGATATCCGCAGTAAGACAACTCGAGCACCAGAAGGTTCCATAAGAAACACTTCATTTATCCTGTTGATCACAACTCTTAATATGTATAACCTGTCGTCCAATTAGAGGCTGAACTAATCCTAGCATTGATGTGTTGGTGCTATCTTCGGTAGTCTGAGTACTGACTGTTGTACCTTCCAGGCTTCTGTTACTCTTTTCCCTCTCTCCTTGGATTAAGGTAGAGAGTGGTTTTGTGTTCATTCTATTAAAAAGTGTCAGTGAAATAGGAAATATGAAAGTACTGTTACCAAGACCATCTTTTACAATACAACTAAATATTGGTTCTGGCATGTTTCAACCTAAGACGAATGTTCTATCGAACTCCTTTTTGTAGATGGGGACCCCTTGACGGGCCATATCAATGGTCAGAGACATTATCAGACATGGCCCAGTCGCGCCCTCAGTTGCACTCATGTATCCAATCTGTTGCTTTTAATGAATAGCTCCCTTCCCAATCCCCCACTTAGCAGTCCGCCTACAGTGCTGTATTTACGCACTTATTTATTAGCTCCCGTCCCCAATGCGCGGCTACCTACCCCACCTCCCCGAATCATCGGTGGACGAAACTGTGGCACCTACAACCACTGTACGGCAAGTACGCGATTATTACAGCTGACAATGATGATGATCTCTCAGTCTGTGACTTTCGTCACCCACACTTTTTTACTTGTACTAAGAATGTTTTCTGTCAGTCATTCATATCTTCGTTACTCCGTTTTTCGTTACAACCACCAGCTACCACATAGTCTGACCAGAGAACTTTTAACGTTGCTTGATGAGTCGCCTGGTCTACGGAGTTCAGCCGGTTTGAAGACGACAGGTTTTGATGTCAGTGCTATTTCGGATTCCGGTAAACTAAACGTTCTGGACCATATGCTGCGTCAACTGTTTGGGCGCTCAAATGGAACAAACTCTTCCACCAAGAATGCATCAAAACACCGGCTAGTGCTGGTGTCGAATTTCACGCAAGTAATATCTGGTGTATTTGATTTTCGCAGTTAGTCATGTTCCTGTTTCTGGCATCTACTAACCGCACTAAGAGTAGCCGTGACTCCAATGCAGATGAACAAACCGTTTCATACTACTTCCGTTTTCATTAGTATCTAGCCGGCGGGAAATGAAAAACCAATTGGACGTCTAATCGGGCACCTTACTGTTTGGCTGTAGCACCCTTTCGGCGAGCATCTGCCATGCAGTTTGAAGGAGGCACAAGAGCTGGACTAATGCCAGATTGTCCACACTTAGACATGCAATTCGAAAAAACGGGACTGAATTCGAACCCCTGTCCCTCCGTGTTTGGTGCCCTGTTTTCGTTAAGCCATCTCGGTATATATCTTTGCTTGCAGTGATTTACGTTTGGTTCCGGAAATTCAGGTCAGTCCTTGTTTAGGCATCTACGGCAAGAGCCTCGGACGCCTAGCAAATAGCCATATTTTCTGGTCCGTATCCCCATCGTTGACAGCTAAGGTTACAATCAGCCAAACACGTCTGAAACTTATTAGACCAATGGAACTTTGGTCGTTCTTGCGATAGGATACAACGAATGCTAAATATCTGAATATTTATCGAAAAAACTGAAAAGTACTATACAGCTATACAGTACTATACAGCTATACAGCTATTACCTTAAGCGGGTGCTATCATATCATCCAGATACTGACAGCGATGTTGGATAACTTTACAGAGTCAGCAAGCCTCTTCTCTTGAGTAGGCGAGTCGAGGCTACATTCGTAATGAAGGTACTTCATATCAGATGCCTATGTATCTGTGACAGATCGTCGAAATGTCGTCCGGTTTGTGACCGATCCTATCTGATACATTTTGCCTACATCCATTGCATGTAAAATCTTTCGCCTGGTTTGTCAAAGCACTAAGCTGACTTGAATTTCCTATCTGTCAAAAAACTCCCCTTGCTTGCTGCCTTCCTGAGGAGTTAGAAACGATGATCTGTTCGCACATAACACACTAATCATAGGGTTGCTAAAAAACCTTCGACACCCCACGACCGGTTTCGCCCTTCTGGGCGCTCGTCGGGTAGATGCAGTCCCCGAGATTCCATCAACCCCCAAGTTGTACTTGAATCCAAATTGGACATATTTCGACAAAAACACCCATTTGCGCAAGAATTCGGTCTTGATGAGAGCCCTAGCTAAATCTGGCTGAATCTCGTTCATGATGGTCCACGTCAACTGAACGTGTTGTCTCAGGCAGCCTTTGTTTCATTTGGTGTCAAAACCGAATTCTCGTGCAACTGGGAATATTTCGACTTCGTCCTTCTTTTTACATTCAGTGAGTTTCTCACATTTTGTCATTCTTCTGATGTAGATTAGAACCTTATTAAAAGGAGCACCTCGGATGCTGATTCAACAGTCTGAAAGGAGGTGGTCAGTCGCAACTGACTTCTGAACACTAAAGATTTTAATAGTTTCATATTGCGTTTGTTGCGTGTGGGCTTTATGTTTAGATCTGATTCAACAGTCTGAAAGGAGGTGGTCAGCCGCAACTGACTTCTGAATACTAAAGATTTTAGTAGTTTCATATTGCGTTTGTTGCATGTGGGCTTTATGTTTAGATTTTACGTATGGATGCGCAACGCAGCTGTACTACACACAGGAATACAAAGGCACATCCCTAGAATATCTGTCAGTCATGTGAGGGGAGGCAATTTCAACCAACCTCATTAACGATTGCTCTCAGAAATGCAAGTCGTTACTCGTGTCCGACAGGAGATTACGTCGACGGTGTTTGTAATGCATTACTTTTCTAGCACCACTTGTATTTGTGAGAAGCCGAAGTGAAAAACAACACTTCGTTGCAATGGAAGGTATTTCAACCGTGAGACTCACATTCTAGCGCCAATGAATTGACGTTCCTTCCTTCAGGTATATCACTGTTGGACAACAGCCAACTATTCCAGGTGTGACCGCTGCTAAAAGTGTCCTGCTTTTTTCTTTAAAAAATCACATTGTTGTTAACGGGAGGCCCAGCTGAATCTCCCGTTTGTGGCGTAGTACCCAGTGCACTAATTCGGAGCAATGTGCTTCGTTTTCTTTATTTTCTTGGACCATTGTCTGCCCGAATCCTGATTCTGGAGTTTGTCTGTTTTAAAAATTCAAGCATCATCTGTTTCGTCATCAAGAGGCCCCATCTAATGATTGCGAGAAATCCTCATTTTTATGCGCATTTAATCAGTGAGGCTTTCGTTCGCTAGTTGTTGTTGTCATTGGAACATAACTGACGGAGTCGGGTGTTAGAATGCTCCAGCGAACTTCCGCTTACAAGCTTGCCAGTTCTGCCCCAGCCTACGAGGATAGATGCTTGTAAAGCTTTTTCATCGGGGTGTACATTTGAACACGGTTGTCACGGGGAAAGTGTCCTATCAGTCAGTGCTATTTATTGTTTCTCTGTGAGCTTCGATTGTCACTTTTTCCACTCCTCAAAACCTCAAAATAAGCAGGTCATTTGTATCCGCGAGATACTGACTGAATCTACAGCTGGTAGTTTACTAACGGCATTTTGTTTGCTTAGTTGATTCCTTTAATCAAATTAACATGTACAGATAAGTCACCAGTCACATGGATCCACTTTGCTCCGGTTGCGTGCTGTCTTGCCAGACAGGCCGCAGACGACACGTGTTAGAGTGCTACTTAACGTCGATCAAAATACGTGACTACCCTGGATAGTAAAAAGTCATCTCATAGTGAGTAGTAAATGTTCTTTGTAAGGCTTTCCTTGTTGTACCCTGAGAGGATTTGTGTATTGGGAGGGATCCCGTACTGGATATTTTTAGTCTTGCTAAGGCCACTTCCAAAGATTGGGCTTGCGGCGACCGCCGTACTTTCAACATCTATCGGATTCGCCCGGTTCTCGAACTGCAACGTCAATTAACACTCAGAGGGATTTTTCGTAGTCGTGAAGTGATGGCGCGCCAATGGGCTACCGGGGATTAGGAACCAATCAGGATTTTGTTCATTACCATGTGTGCTACACACCATTGGCACCGGATGTACACTGTATGCTCTGCTGCCCAAAAGAATACTGTCTCAAAACTGAAACAACTTTTCTCCATAGCGAGCTTGTAGTGTACATTGTAGGATAATATCCTTTTTAGGCTATCTGTCTCTTTTTTGTTTGCTCCTCTTATTCATTCTCTTGGCCCTCTTTTTCCCTCAACCATGGTACTCTGTCGGCTCAGACTTTGGATTTATTGGAGATGGTGTGTTTCCGGGTGACAGGAAGACGTCCACTTCGTCTGGATGGCCAAACGCCGAATAAGCGGAGACTGGAAATCGTGGAACAGTTGAATGATCTAAACTCTCGCGAACGTGAGCCTCGTGGTCTAGTTGTGTATAAATTTTTTGATTTTACAGATGATTCATGTTCACAGAGCATCGACGGTTACTCCTTGTCTACTATAGGACTGAAAATCCATACCTGCTTTTGACTAATAGAAGGGACTACTGTCCGTACGAGGGATAGTTTTATCCACCCTAATGCTTCCTTGCATTAGTTTGTCATCAACCAATGCGTCGGTTTCTGTGTCGTGTTTTTCACTCGTTAGTCTAGTGGAGAACTGTCAATGCTAATTGATACTGATGTCGGAGTGTGAGCACTCGACCGGACGATTCCTCGTTCTATTTCAGCTAATATTCTTATTTTCATCTCGACTTGTGTGAACATCACCACATGTCTGCCCTTGTGGCTCCCTCGGGTCGCGTTTCATTGGAACCTTGATAAGGAACCAAAACTGCTGTGATCTAATTACGGTCGAATTCCACTCCAAAAACCGACTTCGGGACCGCTACTATGCTGGATATCACGCGGAAGGATATCCGTATTTTGCTAACCATGGTCGACCCTTGAGCATCAACAATCTCGACTCAACCACGGGCTCAAAAGTGAATCTCCTGCTAGGAATTTCATAGAGTAACTTCCTTCTCTTATCACAGCGAGGACTGGTTTTCTCCCTTACTGTATCTCGGGTGACCAGCTACTCAATTCATCCCTGACTTTTAAAGGGTGACTGCGAATCTAACGTCTAACTATGCACTTCTATTCACAAACGTCAGCGTCCCCCTCTCGGAAGTGGTCGCTTTCTATAATTCATCAGTGATTGTTATGAAGGCTTTTCTCACTGTATTGTGAAGTGCAGTTTAAGCAAAATGTATCCATAATACCTCACTCTCTCTATTGACCATGGTAATCCTAACGAATTGTCTTTTGTTTTTTATCCCGTTCTATTTATGACAGGTGTACTACTGCTAAGCTCCCGCGCTGGTGGCACTGGTCTTAATCTGGTCGGTGCAGATCATCTCATACTTTATGATATGGATTGGAATCCAGCGAATGACGCCCAAGTACGATACTCATGCATAATTTCCTTTTCCACAGACGTTTGGATACTGACCAACTGTTTTCACCGTGTTCCTTAGCATTGTTTTTCCTACTCAGGAGAGCACTTACTCGTGCTTTGTTTTCTTGTTTAGTCACCTCTGTTTTAGTTCAGCGTCAATTTATCGGACCTGAATCAATTGTCCATAGTACTGAACTACAATTTAATGGCAAGGTAACTTTGTTAACTACTCTGTTAAGTCCATCGTTACCGGTCTTTTTTGTGGTCTGTTTAGTCCCTGAGATAGCAGTATGTACATAGATGTACACACTAATTGGTTTCGTTTTTGGACCTCGACCAACAACCGGTAGAAGAACTCAGTTAGTTTACATGACTTATTTTCGATATTAAGCAATTATGACATCAAATGAGGCTATCAGTGGTTTGGAAAAGTTCGCTTACACCCTAGAATACACTGATTTCTCTAATGAGACTTCAGTGACTATTGCTTCGAAGCTTTTCAACGTTAAATTTCATCTTATAATGCGTCGGTTACTGAACTACAATTGAGGCTTGTGGTGCTTGTGAAATCTATCGACCACCAATCTTGCGTCTTTCTATCTGGTTCCTTAGATCCCGGGATCACAGGCCATTAAAAGTGTGTTTCTCTGACCGCCTTTGTGTCTGCCTCTGTTGAGAATGTTATTCACGTGAAGGATGTGAACATTGAAGTCTTCAGAAAATCCAAACTAGTGACCATTTCGGGAGTGCATCTGCCGTTATACCCATCAAACTGTAATAGGCTTCTTCTGTTCGATGATCTTCCTGGAGCCACTTAATAATCTGGATAGTCTGCTATTCACCGAATCAATGAAACAGCAGTCTCTACATATATACTCTTTTGCAACTCAGCTCGGTTTTAACCGAAGACCCTATCGAATTTCCCGTTTATGTTCTTCAACTGAATGTGCTGCATAAAGGTCGCCTCATGTTCCAGTTGGTGCGGTATTCGAGATATCGAAGTATATTTTCATTAAAAAAAACTACTTATAAGTTTGCTGGAAGCTGTTCGACAGCCCACAACCGGTTTCGCCTTTCCTGCGGTCATCAGCTTCCGTCAACCTTATGTTCTCTCTGAACCCAATTTGGACATATATGAACAAATACACTTATTCGCACATCTCCGTGCAACTTCGTTATTTGC
Source organism: Opisthorchis viverrini (assembly GCF_000715545.1). Taxonomy (NCBI): domain Eukaryota; kingdom Metazoa; phylum Platyhelminthes; class Trematoda; order Opisthorchiida; family Opisthorchiidae; genus Opisthorchis; species Opisthorchis viverrini. Next base: position 324,499 of record NW_008751916.1, on the reverse strand, counting down.
ATTCACGAACTCCAAAAATTTAACAGTTTCGTTTTTCCTAACTTCGTGTCCTTGGTTAGCGGATTTTCCATTTTATCGATTTTATTTCAGCAGAACGGTTGCCGTTGCTAGAGGTGATATTGTCCTATTCTCATTAGTAGTTGACATTTGGGAATTATGCACCACCTCAAGACAAGTGCGTGAAACCGTTATGCTGGTAGTTTCGTGCACAATCAGTGTCATTAATCTTTTTCTATTTCGGTTAACTCTCCCACTATTGGCGATCATTGTCCCACTTTTCAAGTGAATTCCATGTATTCTGACATTTTATGGTGGGTCCTCTCTTCCTCTGTAATCTACATCTGTGTACCAAAAACGTTCATCGATCCCCAGGTGTGGCTGATCACACGGGTTGTAGTAACAAAGTGACGGGTTGATAGCTTACTTGCAGCGCCGAGACCGAAGCAGTTAATCATTGTGAGAGCCTTCCTACATTTCTTACGTATGATTTGTATGATTCGTTCAAACAGATAGCAGTATTTTGATTTGCATTGACGTGTGGACTTACTTTTCGTGCACTATCCCCGCTTTGCCAAGGCGAACACAGTTCTGCACTACATTTTAGGCACTGGAAGGGCAGGTTTTCGCGTATATTTCTTTATTGCTAGCATTGCATTTGACTAATATTGTACCACTGATACGGTTTACTTGCACATTTTTATTTCACGCTATAGGCTATGGCTCGTATCTGGCGCCCTGGTCAATCGCGTCCCGTGCGCTTGTACAGGCTAGTTACAGCCGGAGGCTTAGAGGAACGTATTTTTCAACGCCAGGCTGCGAAATTGGCCTTATCTCATCGTGTACTTTTGGATCACTCTGAATATGAGCAGTCAAAGACACGGCAGTACGGCCCAAGACGAGCAGGAATCCTTACACGCGAAGAGCTTCGTGTAAGTCGCTTCGTAGCCTTGTCCCTTATTGCTCTTCTGTCCATCCGAACCGTTTGACTGGAGTGGAAAAGGAGAACTTAGTACTGCCTGGCTGCCTGGGCCCCAGTGGGCCTCATCAATGGCCTTTGACTCAAAGATCTGACAGGCATGGCGGTGGGTGAAAGCAGCGTCTTGTTCGTCCGCCCGTCATCGCAGCTGGTATTTAAAAGTTCCAACCAAAGACCACAGGTTTTGACTTTTCTCCACTGACGCTTACTTATTCTACTAGTAGCGCCTTACCCATCCGAAGTATGCTAGTATTTTTCCGTAACTAGGCTGCGTCGCCTCCTCGCTGCCTTCCGTGTGATTATTCTATCATCCCTTATCATCGAAATATGGTTGTTTTACTGAATTTCACCTGGCTCACTCCAGATTGGGGTCTACTAGCTCTCAAGTACATCTGGCTGAAGGGCCTTTCAATCAACGTCCCTTCAGACCTTTGGTCCCGGCGTATCACGCTAATGAAAGTCTGTTGGTTAATTCATTAGATTAGATCAGATCAGGTTAGGTAAGGTTAGATTAGATTAGAAGGATGTCACAGAATACCTTCTGAGTGACAGGGTCATTGGCAAGCATCTTCCACCTGCAGAGTACAAAGTCATGCCTGAGAACGTGCATACTCTAAGCCTAGGCATTGCAATTCGTGGAGGTGCAATGAAGATCTTGAACAATTGTACATACTTCGATAGTTATGCTGGCTCTGACGGAAGTACGTCTGATGAAGTCAGCCTTTCAGGACGAGTTCCCTGTAGACCTCTGTGTGCTTGGGTAGAAACGTAAGAAATGGCGGCTGGTCGATATCACTGACGTTCATACTACCATTTTCCCTCCAGATTGTTTGTTTGGTGTAGGTATCCCAAAATGCCTGATGTGAATTAGTTCTAGACTACTTCCCCCTTCACTCTTCTCCCTTCCCCTTTAAGCCTTTTGATAAAATTATGTCAACTTTGTAGTTCTATGGCGCTAAAGTGTCCATATCAACACCGATGTTGCTGTTTGTGGTGATGCCACCAGGCATTGATTAGGGATCTATTCGCGGACCAGGTTAACCTTACTGAGTTCAGTTGTTGCTTTTCCCCCTAACCTAATTTCACAAGTCAGTGTGAGCTCTTTGTTGTTAGTTGATTTATCGGGGCACTGAAAGGAATATAACGCACCCGTCCCTGTCTTAAAAGACCATATGAATCGGATTCACTATCAAATACGCTTAATCGGATAACTTTAGGTGTTCATTCCCAGAAGCTAGCTTTGAAGGGCTATTTAGAGCTCCAACGTCACACTCGAAGTACATAGTCGTTTCTTAGTTAACAGCAAACCATATTCTTACACTCCATCACTTCTTCTCTTTTCTTCTCAGGATTTGTTTCAGACACCTCCGTCATACTGTCTTTCGTGGACACATCACCTGATTGGTTGCACTTGTGATGTTGGTAGGAGCCTTAGTCCATCTCTATCCGATGATAGCACCCAATCCACTTCACAAGATATGCTCAATGATTCTGATGTCCGCCCATGTCAGCTGGGTCGCTCTTCGGTAGTCTTTTCCTCTATGCGACCAAAAGGTGATCAAGACCAGCTAAAGTCCGTGTCCGAAGCTTTGGCGTTCTTACTTGAATGGAAGCATTGTCTTTCACCTTCTGCGGTGGCCCAGTTGGATGATCCACTTCTCTCGCAATTTTCCACGTGTGATCTACCCATAAGTACGGTATTTTATTTAAAGTCAGACAAAACTGATGAGTCTACTTCAGCCCCATACATTCGAACTTAGTAAACCCGGTTCGTTCCGTGCGCACATTTTCTACATCGTCCCAGAGTTGAAATAAATCATCCTTTGTATTCTTCATTCCTATGTGACCTCCTGTCGTTTGGATAGAAGTTGTATGTAAGTTGAGGCCTTGGTTACGGTACGTGAACCTCTTCACATACACTTCTAATCCGGTTAGTGAGAATAATCGAGTCCTGTTAGGATTCGTCAGTAGCGCGCATCGCATCAAGCTGTAGACACAGCAGCCTAACGTGGTGACTATCTGAAGATCATACCGTGAACGGCCCATAATAAAAAAAAGACCTTCGTTCGATTGCGCAGTTCACGTCGCACTTTTCTCCCGTACGAATCGTCACTTGGAGGCTTCATCCAGCCTGTGAGATTTCTAGCTCCATGTAGCTAAATAATAAGCTGGGTGTAGCGCAGGTATTTTGAAGCTTCATTTGACATTCCGTCCTGCAGGTTTAGTCGACCCATGCTGAAAGACCTAGGAGCACTTTACAACTAATTCTTAATTGTTAGGAATTCTAGACAGTGTGAATCTCACAAATATCTAATGGTGTGATTTGAACCTGCAACCTTTCTGTTCGTAGCCAAAGACGATATTATTCGCGACGGATGGCTAATCGACAGTGATTAAATTGCGCCTAGCTAGAGTGATACCATTATCCTCCAATGACGCAGTCTACTTCGCGTAGTTCGATGTTGACTGATTAATCTAGTGGCGACTTCTTAACTGGAAGGCCCCAACTATTTACGTGCTGCTCTTCAACACTGTTGATGCCATTCGTAGAGAGTATTCTATATTTAAGACCCCTTAACCAACTACAGACATGTACATCTAACGGAAAAGTGTGAAAAGCTTTTGGCAACCTACGTGCCTGTCCATTCCAGGCTGTGTGCCATCTCATAGGAATGACCGTGTAACGATTGGTTCCTCAATATTATCTTTGTTGCTTCGCGGGACCTATATCCCAGGTGATCTATTCGATTACTCGTCTCAAATGCGTTGTCACAGAATATCCAATAATCTGATGCCTCCTTTGTCACCGAGGACAATCTCCATCTCTAATGACCACTTGAAATTCTCGCTTCATTTTTCTTCAACTTATTTAAATGCCGCCTCATATTCATCAGCCGCGTGACTACCTACGTGATACCAAAATGTCGCTGAAAGCTTTTACTTTCTGTTTCTGGAACTTTGCACCGGGACACCAGTTTGCAGGCAACCATATGATAGCTTGCCCGTTATGTGAATATCATACCAACTGAAACATGAGGCTTGAAAACATCATAAACGAGAGACTCAGCTGGTTACCAGGTGAGTCTCCCGTAAAACCGAATTAGTTCGCAAATGAATTTATTTCGCTATCATAGTTCCGTTTTTTGTAGTCCCAACATGAATGCAACCTTGCTAAATCAATTTAGTGCATTTCCATCAACGCAGACGTTTCATTCTCCGTTAGCGATGTTTGTGTCCCATGCACCTCTACAAATTCACCCGATAAGAATGTATGAATGTGGTTTCTAGCAGCCCCGACAGTGTCTTATCTGTCAATTACGTTGTCAACTGACTACGACCGCTGTTACATTGAAGTGTAGTTGATGTCTGTTTGAGGGGCTCGCGGTTTAGAAGCCAATAAGTAAGCTGTCCAGCGTCAGCAGCTGTTCTTCAGGGGTGTTTCTATCTCTGACAGATTCATGCAAGGTTGGCTATACAAGGAAGTGTTGGCGGTAGGGTGGTGTTTGAACCCGATAGATAATCTGACCAAACCATTGGAGTTGAGCACTCGTTTACATATTGATGTGACGTTAATAGAGGATTCAACAGAGTCTCCGTTGGGTGATATTCTTCATTCATAATGGTTTAGATCAACGTTATAATTAGCATCATATCAAGTATACATCTTCACGGGATCGTCATGTTCACTGTGTGCCTGAGGACATCAGTACAGTTAGATCTGCGAACAGAAATGTTTATACTAGAATCATCATGGCCACATACAGTTTTCTTGAGGGAAGTATTCCCTACCGAACTCTTCAGCAACAAGACCCTCGTCTTATATTCCAAAGGGTGTTTTCGCTCTGCGAATACCAGAGTTTAAAATAAATTGCTGTTCGTTGACTGACAGTGTATTTCTTTTCATATTTATTTCGGGGGGGGGGCTTGAGTTGTGCAAGCATCGTCCCTTAGGGCGATGTGTGTACCCTCTGTTTCCGTCGGCAAGTCCCAGCCCCTGCTCTATCGTATGTTCCCGATGAACGAATTGACGATCGAAAGACCTACGTAAACTGTGGTGTCGTGCAGCAATCAGTCGTCAGTTTTATGTAAAGGCTTACGGAATCCATTTGCACCAACCAAAATGGTCTATCCTCATTATACCACACAAAGATAAACTGATCGTTTGCCAATTTATCGAACGGATGGATTTTGCGATAAGTCCAGTGTAATTGCTATTCAGGGTCCTGCAGAGGATGCAGTTGGCATTTGCTCAAACTTGACTCGCACTCGATCACGCCCTGCAGCCAAATATTCGGTTTAACAGGTTGTCCTAGTTCTTGGTGTTAAATGAAGTGGTGTGAGCAACAAGCGTAAACTGCCATCAGTGGCCGCTGCTGTGATGGACGCAGATAATCCTCTAATTGGAAGTTCTGTTTTTCGAATATATCAGGATAGACGACAGGCCAATCGTTACTTAAGCCTCAGTAAACAATGAAGACCCCTTTGATGTTGATGGCTTAGAAAAAGCGACACTTGGCCTACACAAGGTACAGTTAACAAGTTTTTACGAATAGTCTCACGTGCGAAAGTGCTTTGAAGCAATGCGATGAGAAATGGGATGAGGACAGTCGACCGAACGTTTACTGAACTCGTTTTAATATACCCAAGGACCGTAGTTTAAATGTGGATTTCTGATGTGACAAGTTTGTTGTCGGTCTTTCGTGGACAAGACATGTAAGTGACTTTATAAAGGTCACCCCCTCCCCACAAACGTTCAACCTGCTTTTATTTGCGTAACAGTAGTCAGAGGATACATTCGCATGTCTTGACCAATAGTTTACTTGTATCATTAACTAGATGTATTGTTTATCCACACCTTCCACCCTGTAATTGGCCAAACGTCTGAACTATGAATGTAGAGGAGATACGTTGGCAGTTGAGTTGAAGGTCGTCGGAGCTTTCGGATGGGACTGAAATCTAGAAGTTTCGGACAGGTTCACAGTCAATAAACCCAAGGGAGAGTAAAAAGCTTATTTCCTATCGATTCCTTTTTGTGTCGGGGCCTCTTGCCCACAGCGAAGATATATAATGTTCCTTTTGATTTGGTTGTTCATATATTTTACCTGAATTTACGGAAACACTAAACCGATCCACATCGAAGCGTCCTCGCATCTATATTCAAATAATTCTAGTTTCGTGACACTCGGGTATGTTGTGAACATTTAATTATCTCGATTCCCATTCATGGTCTTTCCCTGCATTCGGAACTTATCAGGCTGCGACTGATTTCCATGCATTTCATTCTGTCTCTACGCCATTGTCTGGTTCAGATTTCTAGATATGCGCAGTTTTCGTGTCCTCTGCGAATCTGCCCTAGTCAGACCGGAAATAATTCGGCTCCAGTTTGATCAAAAAAAGGCTCCCGTGGTGATTTGGTAGATTTATTCTTTGAAAACTATTCTATAAGGAATATAGTTTATGGGACTTGTTTCTGGGTGAGGAAGTGAAAAAAGTCTTGTCCGGCTGTGTTGAATCTACACTAAAGTTTGGTTCAACTTTCGATGAATGTTTCTGCGTCTTGTCTAGGTTCCGTGGATTTGGACGTGTGGTGTTGTTCAACTTAGTGATTTGATTCTGTTCACTTCGAACTTTGACGTCTCTGTACTCTCGACCCCGACTACGGTGTTTTTTACAATAAGCGGGCTCAGCTACCGAATCAGTAACTTTGGTCTTGTTCTCAGACTTAATTGTTGTTCTTTCATTGTTGATCAAGTGAAGTCTCTGTGTGCCGGAAGACCTGTTCCCCTGATTTAATGGAGCAGCTCGACGTAAAAGAGAAGTGATTTTCCCTCTGTATGCAAGCAGCTCCCGCCGAAACGGTGTCATGGTGTGTGAGAGAATGATGGTGCAGACGATGGTGTTGACGGCCCCAAGACAACGGAGCATAAACTCGATTGCTTCCAGGGACGATTCGTATTTTTGTAGGTGGGATGCTTGGTTTCTGGTAATGAATGCGTTTTGTCCGTGGAATTCCGATTCATCCGCGCTCAGCTCATTTCGTATATTCGGTGCCTTGTAAAGACGGTCATCTGTTGTTGGGGTAGAAAAACGGCCAAAGTTAATATAAGTTGATAAAGACTACAAGCATATATTGGTGAGCAAGTCTATTGGTGATCCAAATTGAAAGCCCTACAGAATCCACACAGCCCAACTTTATTCCTTCTCCCAGTATATCTATTTTTTTATCATGTTTCTGAACCATTTCCTTACGCAGTACAAATCGCTTGAAAGCGACCAATGTAACATAAAATGAACGCGTTTAACACCCGTCACCAATAGTTAACCTCCTCGCTGACAATAGAAGCCTTCAGTATTCTCTTCATTAATTTGCGGTTTGGGATCTTTTCTAACCGCAAACCTCAATGCTATTCAGGTGAATAAACTTACGTTTTGACTCTTTGACCCGGGACTGACTGGATCTGAGTTGGTCTATCTCGAGTTAGTTTTGAATGCACAAGCATGTGTTGAGTCGTGGATAGGATTGTACCGCGCGGTTAAGTTTCTAGATTGAACGTCAATGGTTATCTCTAAGTTTACTGCTCAAAATGCACAGGATATACGGCGGTTGGTTTGTTCGCTGAGCTTGGCAATGAACCCAAATTGCACGAAATTCGGTCCATAGTTCGTACTGACTTTCCATAGGCTCATTCACACTAACGATGGAGCGTACGGGTTTTACGTTTGTCGAAATCATGATACCTGCTAGTGGTGTGGATGGGTGGGGCGACATTTTTGTGTGTTTGTTTATAATTGCTGACATTCCGCAAACACTTACGTCGCGGTAAATGTAACAACGTTCGTGGGATTAGGAGGGATAATGTTTTTCGCGTAAACCACTCCAGCTAGGGCGGAGTCAGAAAGACTGAATCGTGGGAGAAGTAATTTCGATCCGACGTCTATGTGCCAAACCTCACTGAGATTTCCAGCGGACAAAGAACGAAGATGGGTGAATCAAAATATGACTCACTATGCTGGAGCCGCAGTCGACCATGGTAGCGCGAGCACACATTGGATAGTTGCTACAATGCCTGAGTGAATGTCTGGAGGTGTGGGCACCTCGGAATGATTGTGGTAAGCTAGCAGTAAGTCCCTTCCCTGTCCACCTTTACCCTTTTTCTTACAATAAGGCTTTCAAATTAATCGTGGTTGTACGGCAGTGAAGCATGGTGTTGAACACTGATGTCATGCTGTCGATGATGATGATGATGATAATGTTGATGACAGTGCTCAGGAAGACAACACCATAGACTTATGCTATTTCGCTACAATGTTCGTTACAGTAACCCAGGGCGACCGGCGCATCTGACGTTCACCGAACTGATGGCAGTGGTAGCAACTGTGAGCAGGATATTGTCTAGTGGACCTGCCCTAGTTCCACGAGGGATGATGGAGGTGATGAATACATCGACATATCGCAAGTAATCTAAGCTTAGACCAAAGTGAGAAAGGAAGCCATGAATTCTTCAGTAGCCTTCTGACAACCGCACATTCAGTCTCATGAGGGAGTAAAGATTGCCACTTCACAAGGTAAACAAAAGTAATGCTTATCAAGAGAATATTGTAAAAAAAATAGTGTAAGTAACAAAGCGGCTGTTTTTTTCTGCGTGCCTTTTGTGAAATCACCTCATGAAACTCCCATTTGTCGTTTAGTTTCTATAAAATAACTTAGCCTGTCGCTCGTGGTCGAATACTTTGGTTTTCATCTACGAGCCAGGATGTCGCGAGTTTGTGAGACACACACTGTGTTCCAGTAAGGATGAAAATGCTGTCAGTATTTCTCGGCTTTTACAGGACGAAATCTCCCTTGAAAATTCCCAAATCTGCTCATACCACCAACAAACTACATGACAACTAACAGGTTATGTCAAAATTTGACCTCTCCATAACGCCACACTCTTTGGCCGTCATTGTTCCTCACAAAATAACGTGGGACAACGTAATAAAAAGGATGAACGGTGAAGGATAAAATATTCTTTTCCTTCTCTGGATTTTCCCAACAGTTATTCACAGTTACCCATATATTCCTGCAAGAAGCCCAAGCAACTAGTTATTGAGGTTGACAAATCCAGTCTCATGTATATTAGAGCGAAATGTTTGATTTTCTCTGGCTTCACAGTCACATGTTGGGCAGATAATCACTATCCGAAGGACAACGTGAACAACCATTCAATATACAAGTATCTCGCCTAACGAATTAAGACAACTTTTCCCGTGCAGTTTTGGCCTTCTAAATGCTGCCGCAACTTCAATTTACCTAAAATTTATATAAATGGGAGATAAAGAGAGGGAAACGAATGAGTTCCATTAACTTACTCGAAAATAACGCATACTTTATGAGGTAGTAGAAACATCTTGGTAGAATGAAAATGCCGGTTGTCAACACCACCATCGCATACGCCCGTATTGTTTCAGTGATTAAATCCAGGTTTATCCATCGAGTGGCCACAGAACAACGTACTTGTGTCATCTGGTCCCGATCATTCTGTTGGATTCTGCTGGCCCAGTATTGCGTCACTGCTTTGGCTTTTTTCAGGTTCTGCTGCCTCACGTCCGAACAAATCAAACTGAAGATACCAGCAATGGTGCAGGTCAAACATGGGAGTACATCGCCCCATAAATGATCCATAATCGGCCACACATAATACAGAAAAAGGGGACTAAGTGTGGAGGTTTGGGAATATCCACACTGATAAATGTTTTGCACCGGCCTTCCATGCAACTGAGTAATATCCGATGGGGACAGGTCGAACGTCCAGAGAAACTGACTATCAAGGATAATTGCGAGAATGGCAGCCAACAAGGCAACATTCTGTGTCCATTCAGAACGAAAACGTATCCAAAATCGAACTGGCTTCGCTGACCATCGACATAGATCTATAGACAAGCCGATTAGCAAGGCTGATTGAAGATGTCGCACCGCACTATGAGTCATAGACAAGAGTTGGCATGAAGATCTACTCACAAACTGCATTGCTGTGAAAAGGCGGATGCCTCCATAGGCTTCAACTAAATAGTCTGTGCCACGGGCCAGTAAATCCAGCTGATCGAAAATTGATAGGTACACAAAGTATATTGCTATTGGTAATTTTCGGAATGACAGTTTGTAACTGACCCGCAGAATGAATAGGTTGGAAATACAGGCCACGAGAAGCAAGAACGGAATGATGATCTTGGCCGCAGTATTTAAAGGCAGCCGGTGATATTCAAACAGGTATACCGTAGAAATGTTGGCCAGTTTGTGTGACTGACGAAGTCGGACTGGACCTAGAAACGTCCCGTGAATCGGGTCGCCTTCTGACAAACGTCGGACCAAGGTGAGATCCTCAGGATTTTCGTCCGGTGCTTGACTCACGAAATGACTGGGGTATCTGGTCCATTCCCCTTCGGGGGCGGAAGCTTTGAAACAAAGAAATACACAAATTCAATTAGATTTTAATGGCTAGATCGAATGTATCAACCTATACAAATGGTGCTCAGTGTAGTCCAGCAACATGTAACCATCTGTTGAATCACAAGAATTTATCAACTTAGTGGTGCATGATTGAAGATTACTCAGACAAACTGGGTGAGCTGTACGTCAACACAAATCTTGTTCCGGTTTTTTAACAAACAACTAGTATTTGACCACGAGCGCTCTATACGAGTTTGTGATTCTAGAAGACAGTTTGAACATTTTTTTTAATTGTTCAGCTTCCTCTTAGACCATTCAGTAGTTGAACATTCATCTACTGGTCGACTAAAGGTTGAAGTTCACAGGCTCAATGAATGGTTGACAGACAGTTATTCGCCTTATCGATCGCCTCGATGTTCCTCCTGTGTCTATATGATCAAGTTGTTTGATGGAGCTGTTCTTATCCTCTGTCTACATCGTGCATTTCTGCCGACCTTCATTTCCGTTAACGTTATCCGCCTGCGTTGGTCGAACATATAGTTGACAGTCACTGGTAGTTGTTGCACTGTTCCCGGTCAGAGCCCAGACTTGCATACATCTGCCGCACTTCAAGTCGGTACAGTTCGGCTCAGAAGGAAGTTATTCGCTTGTCCTAGCTCGCTTACTACGCTTGTCAAACAGTTTTAACGAATTATCTTTTTGCACGCTATTTGGTTGCCAACTATATCATCCGCCAGTGAGTTTACCGGATGACTGCTTTTCTGAGTGGCTGACTAACCGGTTGTTACTGGCCCATTCTCGGAAACCACTGATTACTTAACACTGCCTCGTGTGGCCACATAAATACGCACCGTAATGGAGTTGGTTCTGTTTTGCTATTCATCCTTTGCCGTTTTGTGCTTCTGTATTCCCATTATTTTATCTGTGATAGTCAACAGTATAATTTGTTGCAGTGGTTTATTGGCGAACCGCATCAAACCAGAGTATGATTAAGCTACAGTTTTTCGCGTCTTATTGCTACTATGGTGGGAGAAGACTAACTCAATTTTCTCGTTGGCAGAAATCTCGATCAGTGCTCAAACCGTTCGCCATGTATCTGACAAAATGCCCAGAGTGTCGTCCACAAACTAACTGGTGGTTCGCAGCCTAAGCAAACAGCTGGAGGAATTTGCATCCACCCAGATGGACAAGAAATTCTGTCTCCAAAAACTCACCCAGGAAAAACCTGCTCATCTTTTTTCTGGTTGTTATCATCACCGATGTCACTTAAGTTGGCAAGTAAACTTCCGCAACAGAACTGCCAACTTCTGTGGACCATTCAACCACTATCACTAATAACAATAAAAACCTGTGTTCGCTTAGCATAACAGTGGCCACATCGAGCCCAGCCATTAGTAGTTATACGCTATTGCTTACAAAGCATCTGGTTTATGACTCACAAGTGATCCCACATCCGTCTTAGTTCTTTAAACCAACGTGATATTTAAAAGGAAGAGAAAGTAGGAAGGAGTAGGTCGGTCGATAGGGAGACCCAAAACTGTTTTTCATTATTCTGAGCTGTTATCTTTTAAATAGTGACAGTGCCATGCTTTTATCTGTCAACCTCTCTAAAGCATCACCCTAACCAACGGCTACTGTCCTTTGATAACACAGATTGCTAGTTTACTCTGCCATTTACTCAGCAAACGCTCTTGCAGTTCAAAATGAAAATCAGAATGCTTCAATTACACGTAACCTCCAGCTAAGTAGTGCCCAATTTGACGGAACAGTCTAGATATTTTCGCGAATTCGGCTTCGTTTGGCCCATTCTTGTGAAACTTTCAGCCAGTTTGTTCACTTAAGTTAGTCCGCAATCTATTTAGCTAAGCCAAGTTAAGTTTTCAATTTTTCAGAACCGTCTCCGTACGTCTGCTAGTAAAATCTGACCACGCAATGTATCCATGGGAAGAAAATGACGATAAATCATACCGTTCAGAAAATAACTTGCATATCTAGTTTCATTTTCACAACCCGAATTTCGTTGCCCTCAGTGAAAGTTAGATAAAAGGCTAATTACTGATGACTTTTCATAAAATGGGGCATTTTTCGCACAGGTTTGAAGTAGACAGACAACACTTCGAACTGACAAAATTTTTTTCGGTGAGTATTCATTTAATGGTCTGCTTACCCATCAGTTAACAGCCTACTATTTCATCATTGCTTCTTTACTTTGTCCGATCAGTCGGGCCATTTGGTCACTAAGATATAAAAACCAAGGGAAGGAACATCACTCATACGGCCTGTTGGTATTCAGCCGAACGGCGATTCTATAAATGGGTTTGACAGAAATTTGACAGTTGAACGCGAATCTGGCGACTATGTTTGCATTCTTTCAACCTCAGAATATCTCTCGGTTGTAGTCGCTAAGGCCAGGAACGCAAGATTTCTTTGGTCAGTGTAGACACGCGTATGGATCCATTGAAGATAATCAATATGTTTCAAATGAAAATCTTGGTATTTTACGTGTAGCCGTTCATATACTTCATATCGCAATTTTAGATAATTCGACAATGTGACAGGATGTCAAAAGCCTCTTACTACTACAACTATCACAGCTACGTATGAATTCACTGACGTGGCTTATGAGGTTATTTTCATAGTTGTCCTCTACAATGGGTACACTGGTAAGTTTCTAACGCGAATGCCTTCTAACTCTACTGGTAGGCAATTCTTTCCGAGTTTACGAAAACACGTAATAGGCCCATAAAAATTCAAGGGGACGAAACCCAAAGTAGAAGGTGGGGGAAGCGTGATCAGCTGATCGTGGGTGCTCGTTTACTCACAGACGACACGAGAAGTCAAATTGTAGCAAGTCTTAATGGAAGTTAACTTTAAAGCACATATCGGACGCGTTTCTCCTTCATTCCTCCTAAACTACGGAAGCCTGTTATTGGCGGCATGGTAAGCGAAGAACAACAAGCCCCTGGCAAATTCTATGGAGGTCTCTATTTGCCTACAGCGAGACACTGCGTAGTGTGTACAATATCAGTCGACTCGATCGTTGGGCTCGACCACTAGTCCGGCTGGCAGAGAGTTAAACCAATGTGATAGTACTAAAATTTTCATTGCCTCAACGAATGAATGTCTGAAAAAGCTCCCAATATTACGATTCACGTATATTCATTAATCCGTTTCCTCTTTCATAGGCCTGGAACATTTGCGGGCTGTTTGAGTCAACCCCGCCCACATCATTGCATAGCTCATAACTTCCAGTTTATCCAGGCTGAACTACGTCCCAAACGTCTCTTCTAGACAAACAATGAAAGAATCCGCTGGCAAAGAGTCTTACAGAAGTTTTTAGCAGCTAGTAAATTTTCACGTGCTTCGACTGTTACACCTGCTCCAAAGCGGAATCGCCCAAGTTGTCTGATTATCGGAAGTCCGTCGGTCCCATCCACGGCACTTACAGCGGCATCCATAGACACCTGGACTTGTCGGTGTTTTTTTGCATCAACCAGTCGGAAGCTGTATGCAATAGTCTCAGTCAGGTGGGAAAACAAGCCAGCCTCTACGCAATTACATTAAATAAGTTGGGCCAATTGTTATCCTTCACTCTGTTGGGACATCAAATAAAAGCATATCTCAGGTGCACAGTTTAAAGTCCCATAGATTACTTGAAGGAAACGTTTTGTCGATGTTTGGTGAGTCCCCGTTCTGGTCGCTTAGACGGCGTATATGACTGTGAGCTTTCTGTACCTTCATGAAATCATTGCTGAGTTGGTTACCCTGACTCGTTTGCGGTGTTTCACACTTTTCAGGACTCGCAGATTACCGTCCAGTTTGTGAAGCCGCTTGTTACTAAATGAGGTAGCTAGAGAAAACCTTTACAAGAACTTCAATAGTGGTATTCATTCTTCTTTTTCGTTCTTTCTATTGCACGTTTAGGTATCGCATTGGCCATATCAGCTCACTGTCATCCCCAAACTATGAAAGTCGAGTCGCGCTCAAACCAAACTTTACGCTGTCCGAATCTCAGGTTTGGAGAGCCCAAACCAAAAACCAGAAGCGGTGATACCCGTTGCAGCATAATTCTTAGTTGTTGAATAGGACAAAGATGAATGAACTCAGTTCATCTGTATTTCTTCCGCTACTTGCTTAGCCGCAGAAAAGTAGCTGACGGTCAGCTATCGAGCACATATATTCATGATGTATGGATAGTGTGGTTGACGGGCTAGTGGATCTACTGTTCTTTCCGTCCAATACATCTACTGCTGATATACAACCCATAAGGGGCTTGTCCTTTAGAGTGTTCATTCTTTAATAAAGAAAATTCCATCAAAATCGTAGGCATAATTTACGGAAGGCCTTTGATGTGCATACTCAAAAGATTCCAATCATTGAGTGCGAGCAAAAGCAGACGTTGATTGCAGCCTGCCGTTAACTTTACTTGGGTCGCTTGGATAAACTTCGGGAGCGCCTCACAATGCTCAACTATAGTTCTTGGATTCCTGTTGATCCAGCAGTGTGACAAACTGCTTAAAATATCCCTCGGAAAAAGGTACACAGCTTTCGGTGGAGATGCGTACAGCCTACTAGACAGTCCTTCTCGCCATATGTTTATTCCCGAAAGTATGCCAGTCGCCACTTCCTCACTTTCGAAAATATTCTCCCATGATGGTCCCTAAAGGAATCTAAGGGTTGTGCCGAGGGCAGAAATGCCCAGATGACACTGAATGTGAAATACAGCTATCTGCAAACAAATTTGGTTTTCGCAAAAGACTCATCTGGAATTCAGCTGAATCTCTCGTTCGTGATGTAGCACTGAATGTGATTTGCATCTTCAAATAGTGCCCAAATCTGAGTCCCCAGAACATTATATATTGCGGCACTCGAGGGAACGAATGTGGGAATGATAGTGACAAGCGATCACTCAAGCTGCCTCAGTTTGCCTAGCCACAATGAGTTGGCGGCATCAGCCGTTCCCACCTGTTCCAAAATGAATCCAAACCATTTCTCCTAGTTGCACTGAAGAGCCACATGCAGTGACTTCTTCCTCGAAGCGCTCACTTTACATCCGCTGGATGGTAACTTTTGGTAACTAACGCGATACATCATCTTTTTTTCTAATCCTCAGTTCGAAAATTAGTTCAGCATATATTGGCCTTATATGGTTTACTAATTAGAGTCCTTGGATTGGGCTGTCAACATAAAAAAACGATTTTGTGATGTGTGTTGAAGAGGTAATTAGTGAAAACCGTTATTTCGGTCTTGTTCCGTTATACTTTGTTCGTAGATAGCACTGGCTTCCCCTTTTCGTCTGCAGCAGTTTCGTTCGTGATGAAAACATTAAGTGTATGGGGTTACTGCTTTTCAGTTTGACCTCTGTGGCAGCGGCTTGTGACCTATAGTTAGTTAAGACACAAATGTTGAGTCACTAATTGTTTCAGATTTATCATTGAAAAATTTCGCGGCGTCTTTGTTCCCGAAGCAGACTCATTGTTTCTAGACGGCGTGATAAAAGACTCAGTCTGCTACATCGATCGGTGTTGGTCGAGATCGCTTATAACTTAGCAGCTAGGAAAGCCAGTGACTATGCTGTGACATGCCAGTGACATGCTGTTGCTCAGCAACAACATGACTGTTTTGTCACACTTGGGCTCATTAATCGACCACAGTTAGGGGCGCTGTGGGACGATAATCCAGTTGTGAATTATACGAATCTGTGAACTACTTGTGACTACTCAAGTTCAACTGGTTATTTCAAATACTGTGAAATTATCAGGAGTGACCTTTTTACGTTAGTCCGTGATAGGTAAAACAGCTAGTCCAACTATCTCAGGTGCTTCAAACAGGGATTCCCTTGTGACTAGTATTGTGATTCCCCGTGGGATCACATATGCACCAACCTTCAGATTTCACCGGATTTCCATATCGAATCTGGTTAAATAATAATCAAAAGCCCAGGATTAGTAGTCAACCAAAACGGTTGCCCCGAATTTGAACCCCCTGAACGGATGAATATGAAGTGTCGGTAGGGGTAGGACTAGGAAGTGGGAATGGAAAAATGTGCCAGGCTGTGGTGTTGGATCCGACCATTAGAGGGTAAGCAAGGAAAGAAGTCATCCACAGGATATGGTTATACCAGATGGGACACACTAATCATAAGTTTGCTAAAAAATTCATCGACAGCCCAAGAGTGGTAACACCCTTCTCGTAGTCCCAGAGTTTTCATTAAACCCTGTGTTCTATGTGAACATGAGACGGCCTTTGTGTAGGGGATTCAGTTCAAGTAGAACACACACAAGAGACTGAGCTATGATTCATCTGAGTCTCCAGTTGAGATCAATTTGATTTACGAATGAATATAATTTGCTAATTCTCCTTCTAGCTTCTATCTACAACGATTTGTGTGTGCGCATTTACGATAAATCACTTTCAGAGGACCTCGTGCTATTAAGAAAGTGTTCACTCCAGCTGTGATATCATTACTCAAAATGAGTAGGAATTACCTAGTCCTAGCAACAAGTGGAACGGTTCTATGCTCACATCCACCGTGTGCAAATGGAGTATCCTTACCAAACGGGCCGAATGCTTAATCCACTCAATTCTGGCCGCACTGCGTTACAGACTGCCTTCGACTTTTGGCAGCAATGCTGCAGCTGGCTCTGGTATCGGCTGCATGCACTGTACTGGCATCTCACGTGAGATTATAGTGTGAACATCGGTGCAGCTACGTGGAGTGTCCTAGATAACGGTCGGAATCTAAAAGTGCTATGGTCACTTGTTAATCCTGAGATCAATTTTATCCCTGATTTCCGTCCCACACAGACCTTAAAACAATGCATTTTTCAAGCTGTTTGTTGAGTTTCGGTATCCAATTTCCTGAAAGTAAGGGTGAAGGTAGCGAAGATGTAAACAAGCTGGTTTGGAGGAAATAGTCGTAACAGACGAAGCAAATATCCCGGGCGCTCAAGAGCACTTGATTTAGATGGGAATACTTTCGGTCTCTTTTGCCTGCCCCGTACCTCCTACTGCATTCATCTTCCTGTAGTTTGTTGGCCGACTTCATGATGGTATTCATATCACCCTCAAACGCTCAGAAATCCCCTCTTTAGATCTTTATGCTTTCCAGGCTTCCCTATTTATGGACCTTGTCATTCTGATCCAACCTGACCTGAACGAAGATGATGCGACAGAATTTTGTTAGCAAATTGATCATATGTTAGTCATCCGACCACAATATGACTTCTGAACCAAAATCGCTACTCTAAGGCGCCGCTTCAAGTGAGTGCACTAAACAGAGCAGACACCAACAGTAGCAACATTTCATCAAAAGGTAACTCTGGCAAAGTTGTACATTTTTGGGGTAACATTGCCTTATATCACACATTTGATCTGACCGTAATTATTCACACAGGTCTGAATTGACTGCCACATAGAATAACTTGCTTTAGTAGTTTTCTAGTTGTGTTCCTAAGGCAACCAAGCAACGTTTAAAAGAAAAGCAAAAAACAATGTAGACATATTGGCATACCTTGACGGTAAAATAGAGGTTTAATTTAATTTCACCACCAAAATAAAGAGTCTATATCTGTTGGTCTTATGAACATACATCGCCCGCATGAGAATCATTTTGAATGGTTACACTAACCACTGTTTGCCTCACACTTGGTTGAATCCATGACGAATTGCAGGTAGTGGATTGCTGGGTCAAAAGTTGGGTCAGCTGCATAACACCATAGGACGAGAAGGGCTGTATCCTCCCTATTTGCAGTTCTCGAGAAATGCCATTTTCTAAAAAGTTTTTGAGGTATTAGACAGTGTGCCGGCAAGTCTGTCAGTTAGTTAGGCAAATATCCCCAAGCGCATTTCCTGAAGATGTTCCAGTTTGTCTTCTCCGAGGAAAATTTGATGTTGTAAAGGTGGTTTTCTATCGAAAGCTAACTGAAAACACTACCTTTGTAACATGTGAGACTTCATAGGTGGGCCTGATGTGGTTGGAAACTGCTATTGCGCCTGTTCATTCATTTTCGGTTCCCGCTAAATTTAGAGTATAAACTACTGGTGTGTCGGCCATGGTCTCTAGTTTCTGAACGGAGGTTACATATGATTTCTCAGCCAGCAACTCACTGAGGAAAATG
Source organism: Opisthorchis viverrini (assembly GCF_000715545.1). Taxonomy (NCBI): domain Eukaryota; kingdom Metazoa; phylum Platyhelminthes; class Trematoda; order Opisthorchiida; family Opisthorchiidae; genus Opisthorchis; species Opisthorchis viverrini. The sequence continues at coordinate 305,973 of NW_008751916.1, read as the reverse complement.
CAACATTTTTGTTGGAAATATGTAATGCCCGTTTAATTCCTTACCTGATTCAGCTGCGGTGGTGACAGAATTACTGTGGTCTGTATACTTAGGTAAAACCTACTGTGCCATCCGTGGACCCAAGCATCACAAAGTTGACCTTCACCAAGAAGGATAAGTCAGATTCCAATGCACTGTTTCGACCTGACGGAGGTCCACTGGTTACCCCTTCTTAATATCGTATTGGACGCTGAGTTACTAACATTTAGAACCAACGAGCCTACAGATGCACATACACTAGGCAGCTGTATCCCTAAGACTGTGAGCTGGGTTTTGAATTGTATTTATGCGAACAGATTGTTCGTCATTTTTAATATACCTTCTTGAGCGTATTCGTCTTAACAGCTCTCAAATGTTCTGAATTAGTATAATCTATTTTTTACGTATTTTTGCCATATGTGATGGCCCTGGGTCATGAACTGCGGAGCCACGTTGGTCAGGGATTCGTACCAACATATTACTGATGCAGTGTATGAGTAGTCCGATTAGTTTATCCTCTGATGGCAATTTCACTGCATATGTATTCGATTGCATGAACTTACATCGCAACTAGTAGCAGAGGTTGCTTCACGAACAATCCGTAGACTGCACTTTCTGGATACTACTAGGATAAAAGCATACCACTTACAATTTTTCATTCGCAAGGAACCGCTTGTGGAGACAGTTGACTTAGTGAGTTAGGTGGTCACCCTAAAGTCGGCGCAATAAAACTGCTCCTTCTATCCAACTCCAACTAGTATGTTCATCTTGGTCCTTATTATCAGAGTTGTCCCATCTCATTTGGGAAGCATACACGGAAACTTTTTCAGGCCAGTATTTTTGCCCCTCTAAGATGGTTACTGCCAAAACCGTCGAAATATGATAGCCAATTTGAACAATTCCAGACAGACGTTGGGCAAAAGTACGCCTGAATAACATAGGAGATTCAGTGCTATTGATGATGCTGTGTTGGACCAAACCATCTGTCAGTCTCCATCATATTTCTGACACAAACCCTGGCGATGTCACGGTGGCCACCACACTGAACGGAGCAGAATGATAATTCTGTCTGAAAACTAGGACAACATCCAACAACGTTTGACTGGCAAGCAAACCTTCACTGTTTCGACTAGCGCAAAGCAAATAATTGAATGGCAATTTTTCTATTACACAAGTGCTTACACTTTTTCACAAGCGGAGCCTGTATATACCTTGAAACAGTTGTTCAGAATAACACAAAGCAACTTTTCTTCTCCTCCAAGAACGGCTCGATATTAATTAACTATACAATAGTACCGAAGTTTGATGGTTATATTAGGTTTAAATAACACATTTTGTCCATCTGAAACAAAGTTTTTTTCCTTCATACTTGTCCGAAAATATCTGCATCTGACAGTCCCTGACCCAATTACAGTGGGTTCACTATTCCTAATCGCATATTTCCATCCAAGTTCGATGAGCTCTGCAACCTTTTATTCACACGTAAAGATTTTTTTCAAGTTTTTGCCCACTAATGCTTGGAAAAGCCATGCTGCTACTACTGTGAACCCCACTGCCAATGCTGTTGGCAATAAGGTTTCAACTTTCACTATGCCATGTGTGCTTTGAAAGCCTAATGAACTGTCCGCATAAGTCGATACCGTTGTGATAGCTCTCGGGAACTAACTCAAGTCTATCGAGGCCCGCTTGCGTATACCAACGGGTGAGGAGGTAGTGCAAAATGGTCCGTGAGGTGGAACTTGATTCTACCAAAGCAGTCGTTCAGAGCCTATTTCTTCCAATTTCTTCCACTCACATGAACAATCTCATCTTTAATGACTATCGTCTAACTATATATACTACTGTATCATTACTACTACTACCACTCTTATACTACTATACTCTAAAGAGTAACAAAGAACTAATATGTAGTCATTTGAATTAATGAGATCTCCTTTACTTTCATCATTTTTATCCTGACGGGCAGTTATCTTCACTTAGACCAGCATCGTTTTTCCAATCTTGAACGAGATATCAATTATTGATAGTGATATTTTTTTACCAGTTCCAAGAATTGCAGAAGACTGCTTGAAACGGCAAGGTGTTTGCGATTTTTGGTCTTCAAATGACTTAGTTCCTTCGTTTTAACCCGTGACTCATAACCATGTGGTGGTAGCATTGGAGGTGATCTACAGAAGGCCACCTGGTACGGCGATGCCTACTGACAGCCGAATTTCCAGATTTCTTCATCCTAAGAAGACCATCTGAACATGGTATGGGTACAGAGTGCGATGGGAATGATCGCATGATTAAAATGATCGTATCATCCACGTATAATTCGATCCCCTTGTTGGGGATGGTGCGTCATGTTACATTCTAAACTTTCCAAAACACATTGTGTTACAGGCCTGTATACCGTCTCTAATGTGTTGGCGTGAAGTGGACAGACTAATGCACTCCTTCGGACAACTATCACTTGCTTCTTCCCGCAGCCATCCCACAAACAGCAAAGGAGTTGCGATGTCAATGCACAGTAGAATGTCCGGTACGGTATTGAGGACAAAACAGTTTCAAGACCGAAATAAATGTCCGATCGCAGCGTCAGAAATTAAGTAATGTACCGAATAAATTGGGTGAACTGTGATGAACGCTGCAACAGACAGACTGTACCGAACGTTTGCATACGAGATAAACAATATAAATCACCTTTCAGGAAACTCGATCAACTGATCCTGGTATACGCTAGGAATATAACTCAGGGAACCTGAAAGCTTTGAAACCTGTCAAACGACAGGAGCAAGTATGTTCTTCCATATATGGGCACACAGAAATCGACCATTATGAGCAAAGGATCGCTACTATAATCGGATAATCCATAAAAACAAGTGATCAACGGCTGAAGTGGTGATCAGGAAGCCGATAGGTCATTGGATGCGAGTCACAAAATTCAGGGTTTGAAAGCCATCCACTCAGTAGCGCAATCACAATCGAGATCACTCTCGATCAACGAGACTTATAGCAGCACGAACAGGGAACTGCTCAACACCGTCCAAACGACGCGCTGTTAAATAACGGCGCACTGATGATGTCACCTCCACTGGTGACGGAACGTTCGTAACCCAACTGTCAGGCTTCTCGCGCAGAACGACAGACAGAATGGATGGTGGGCAGTTTAGATATGGCGGTCTAACACCCAACTAAACACTCATAAATGGGCCCAACGAGTGGCACAACCAACGGTGACAGCAACGGAAACAGTTGCATTACAAACATAGAAATTACCTCATCAAGTTATGGCATAATCCATTTTAGACCGGAACTGAATGTGACATTATGCGATAGCTTCGAAGCCTTCCGTTACGAGTCACATTTGACTCTTTTTATCTGTGACCAACGTGAAATTTTCGCCATTCCTTAAGTGTTCTGTCTGGTTGTCTTGACTCCTCACACAGGTTTGGATCCAATGTATATGGATGAATGACTAATCGACGGTGTATCCGGAGCACAAATAGGACAACTGTTACTCATGCACATACGACAACCGCTCCTCTTTATGATGTGCAGTTCTTCTGCCCTTTTCGAATATCTATTCATTTAACTCTCATTTAAGCAGTCCTCTGCTTTACCGGAACAACCATCCCGGCGAACAAATGCTAAGGAATTCAAGCACCAAAATGAACTTTTCTCTCTATCTGGAGCTGACGAAAGTACGTTTCCTTAGTCTTGTCAGGATTTGAATCCAGGAGACTTTAAATGCTAGGCCACAGTTTTACCATCAGTTAACTAGTTGCGTCTGAATTACCACGCCTGAACAGGCGAGTACGTTCACACTTGAGAGGTGGTCTTGTCTATTGGTCAGCGCTCCAAACTGCACCCTTTCAAAAGTAGACACCTCAGAATTCTGATGATGTACTACTACTTGTACTCTATCCTTCGGGATAGCGCGTGAGGTAGGCGTTATTAAGGCTCCCGTATCAGTAATAGTATTTGGAGACGTCCACTGTCTCCATTTTTCGTTCATTTTCATCGTTGGAGGGTCTTTAAAGTCCCGCTGTCCAACTCGTTGCTGGCGAGAATTCTGGACCTTGTCATAATCCTGAAGATGAGGCACAAGCACGAGAAGGGTTGAATAAACTAACCAAAATCATATCGTCTTTCAGGCATTGAACTGCGCTCGCGAAGCGCAGTCATGTCTTAACAAGTGCGGTCTCTAAGCATTTCCCTTGTAATTCGAGAAGCTTTGGGGGTTGTGGAGAATCTTACATACGCTGGTAGTTGTATCAACTCTAACAGAATTTGTCTCATGCATGAATGTTAGAGGCCCGAGTCAAGTTTGACAATTCACGTCATTTGTGGCGTCATAAAGGCATACAACTGGGCCCTAAGGCCAAGGGTTGTATTTTCGCATGGTTATGGAACACGGCATCTTTGGACAAATGTGTACAATGTCTTCGGATTAAGATTATCGGTGTCTCTTTAAGCGAGAAGATATGGAATGCATTCGAGGAACTCTAGACGAAGCCATCAGAGGTGGATTGCTTGTCCAGGATGTTATTCAGCCGAGAAAAACATCTAGCACAGTGAACTACGGTGGCTCAGCTATGTGCCATGTATGCCGAAACATCGTCTAGTGCCCTCTGCGCCTCATTAACAATGGTACAAACTTCGGGGAAGAGAATCGGTGACTTGACAAACTTATACATGATTTACTGATTCACTCCACCTTCTAGGATGAGTTTTGCATGCCCCCATGCATTTATCTGGAGACTACGAGATTAATCTCATAGACATTTTTGCCGTCAGCTTTTATTCGGCTGATTTGACTGAACGCATAAAGGTGTAGACACCTCAGATGGTTTACGGTAGTCTAGACCCTGGTCACCCTCACTCACTCTTTTCGCTTTTTCTCCCTTTGAGGCTCCAAATATAATCAAATAGGATTATTGGTAGTACGACTGATGTTGCTGTCAATGATTATGATGGTAATAATTCTGATGATGATGGGATGAAATTTCTAGGATGAGTTTTGCATGCCCCCATGCATTTATCTGGAGACTACGAGATTAATCTCATAGACATTTTTGCCGTCAGCTTTTATTCGGCTGATTTGACTGAACGCATAAAGGTGTAGACACCTCAGATGGTTTACGGTAGTCTAGACCCTGGTCACCCTCACTCACTCTTTTCGCTTTTTCTCCCTTTGAGGCTCCAAATATAATCAAATAGGATTATTGGTAGTACGACTGATGTTGCTGTCAATGATTATGATGGTAATAATTCTGATGATGATGGGGATGAAATTGTGAAATCCACCAGTCCTGCGATCACCTGCAACCTTGTAAAATCTCACCGATCAGCTCCGTGGCAGAAAAATAGGTGAAGTATACTAATTAGTTACTCGAATTTCACACTCGATACACAAACAAACGTTTCACCATTGAAAGCTAATGACCGTAATCGATTTTTTTTAAAATAATCTCATTTACTGACTAGAAGCCACAATCCGGCTCTCAGAAACGACAAACTGAAAAGCAATCTTCGTGTATTTGTGCTCTTTTTGCGCTCAGTCTTAGCACTTACGCCCAAACAAATATTTGTTCCCTATGAAATCCGATACTCATTTCGATCTTGTATCACTTTTGCAGATAATCATATTTAAACTCACACTGGGGAAATAAATCAGTATTTGACTGAATAACTGGCAATTTAGACGTTTGCTTTATATCTACTGTATTTCCGACCATTAAACGACCTTTTTCTTTGATGAATTCATCCTTTTTTGTTTCGTATCAGCTAAAATACTTATCTAAACAAGCGACATGTTCTGAAACTTACAAAATCCCACTTAACTACACGAAGTTTCTTTGGTCAGTGTTCTCTCTCATTATACTTGGGAACATCCAATGCTGGTGTGACCAATTACACGTGATACATCCTATGTAATAAAGCTAGTACTGAGTTTTTTGGCATATGTTGGAGGCGATTCTGCGGACTATTCATTTGAATCTATATTTTTCATTCGGATTATGACACATTTTACGGCAAACCAACGCCAAGCAAACCAGAGGACTGTGCTTCAAACTGCCCCCCATTCTCTCACTTATGCGTTTACAGTTTAGCAGTGTCGATGTGACCTGAGAATAGCACGCACTTGCAGAAGAATGATCTGAAGAGGGTAACGAAAGAATTGCCTGCTCTTGTCTGTGCCTAGGCCATTCGTATTCAAACTGCCCTACTTTTGTCCTGACTCCACTTGCTTGTCAGCCACTTTCAGACATGCGAAGCATTTGCTTAGATTGCTCCTCAGCAGGCGTCCTGTAATCCGTACGCCCTAAGCAGACGTGAATGCACACGCCTGTTCGGAGGTGAGAATTCAGACGAGTCCAATGTATGCTGGTAGATTTTGGTATTACTCGTCAAGTATGCCACGTGATTAGAGTTCGCATTCCAATATGACCGAGAAAATGCACACCAAACCCCAGAGTTTCTTCTTCTCCCTTGGTACGGGCTAAGCAAGTAGAGCAATATTCGGACGATGTCCGCCAAAAATTACTCATTCGCATTCTGAGACTCGCACGGATTTAAACCGCATCCTTTTGAGGACAATGGAAACTACATATGCAAATCCCAAAAAAACAAACTTTCGATTCGGGCATGTTGTAAGGCTTTCCATACAATTTTAAACCTGTTCCATGATTTATAACCATACCTGATGGAAAAAGTACAACCGAGATCACATGTTCACACGACTCGGCACCTGTGCGGGGGAATTCGTGAACATAAACCATGCAACTTGAGAAATGAACAGGTAGGGCAAGTGATCAAAGCGAGTGCCGCTGATCGACACCAACCACCAAACAAAACTAGTGGAATCGTTCAGTGCAATTGACAGGTGCAGTTAAGTCGTCCAGAGACCATGAACCAATCAGCCTTCAAAACAGTCGACGCAACTACCACTCGGTCACTTGATTGCTCTCTGTGTCACTAAAAAGTTGCGGACCGTATTATGCTGTCGGTTTCAGTCAAAATTCAACAAACTGATTCTCTAGAGTCGTTTTTAGGCCTTTGGCGCATTGATTATGCTAATCCATAA
>NW_008751916.1:292273-298874 GCF_000715545.1 Opisthorchis viverrini | reverse complement strand
TCTGTGTCACTAAAAAGGTGCGGACCGTATTATGCTGTCAGTTTCAGTCACAATTCAACAAACTGATTCTATAGAGTCGTTTTTAGGCCTTTGGCGCATTGATTATGCTAATCCATAATTTTACGGTAAAATATCGACAAATCCCTCTTGTTAAGGAAACTGCCTCAGCATGAATTCAGTTAGCTGTACTGTTGCCGGCTTATTTGCCACCAATCGTTCACCTAAAACCCGAGTTATGAAAGTCTGTAATTCGGCTCTTCTGTAGAATTTTCTTTAAATTTCATACAAACAGATGGTATTCACTGCGAACAAAGCCGGATGAACTAATTCAATTTTTTATGAACGAACACTTAGCGAAATTTGTTTCTGTAGAACTATTTTCGGACACAACATGTGCGTGGATATTTCAGTTAATTTTTCCACAAAAGGGTAGGTGTGTAAGCACAGACATACAAGTAACCAAATTCCACAGAAAGACAAAAACGGCAGTCGGTTGTTTCGACTAATAACAAAGATGAAAATTGGAAAATTTTTGGAAGATTTCTTAGCAGAGCTCAAAATCTAATGGTATTGCCATAAAATAATGGCTTCTAGTGGATAACCTCATTGTTTCGGCGAAGATTAAATCAACAGCGCACCACGGTCCAACCCAAATTTGTTGTGTACTTAGGTGGCCTGATCAGGGATACAAATAACCACAAAAACGTTCAAAACATCTTTCCTTGGAGTTTCGACTGCAGAAAATCTCGTTTATTTACAGCAAATGTAAAATTATTTTGTCCACCTGTTCTAATGAGGGAATTCCTCGCTAACTTCCAGGCACTCTGGATATCCATTTGGTCACCAGTTATAATTCATTTTGTTTTAGCTTCTTGGTGGTTAGTAGTTTTGAAATATATGACGTTTAATAATCCGTCTCAATGCCGGGACTTTGTAAGCTGACCACTGACGGACGACGCGTCCTTAAAAATGCCATTTTATGATGTGAATTGATGAAACGGTGAATCGAATACAGTGAGAATATCAGTTTTTCCCAGTTCACTCGCCTCTGCGAATACTCGGAGGACGGAGACTGCGTCCGTTTTGGGAGCGTCTGTATTTCAATTCTGGTTGGCTTTTGTGGAAGAAGCCGTTTTAGATGGATGAACAAGTCAATATTCTGATTACCCGTGGTGCCGCATTGCCAAATGCTCTTACAGCACGGTTGCAATATCCAAATTTCTAGTTTTATACGCTGTTATTTGAACGGCGACCGAAATAAACCTAATTAATTCTGTTGACGTCACATAGATTGGAAAGCGGCAGAATACCTCCTCTCTAGGAGGTATTCGGGATATCAACAGGATGAATTTACAAAAGGTAGGACTACGACACTGATGACTATACCTGGATAAAGCCACTGAGATTGCTCCACTGGATCGAATTTCCAGCCTCGGATTGTCTATTAATTCTCTTTTTATCTCTCTTTACACCTTCCCTGTCCCATACAACACGCATGAGTATACACAAAAACAAACGTACAAGGAACAAAACAATCACATTCTGTTGGAAGTGTGAGTGCACATTTAAGTCATATGTTTTGTACTGACACTAACCACACTATTGATTTATCATGAACAATGGCGATAGATGTCGGGTGTTTTAAAAACACATCACTGATAACTGGTTTCATACTGGCGCCATTATCCTCTGGAAAAAGAACATAAAAGAATCAGACAAAAGTGATCTTATGTTGGTGCAATATAGCCACTAAAAGATACTCCCAGGGATCACCTAATATGCTATCGATTTGCTAATAATGAGCCATCACTTGATATACCACCGAAAGTTAGTTTCCCCTGAAGTGATTTTACCATGCAAAGACAAATGTCATTTCAACAATGTGATAAAATGAAAATCGCCCAGAAGTGGGTCTGTTGTATCGTTTGGGGGTAGTCTGACAGAATTTGGTAAGGCTTCAATATAGATTTCCTGTTGTAAGTGAAGCAAGTCTATGCTTAAAAGTAGAGAAGCACTGTACAGCTGTTTCATCCATATTCGGAATCCCCAGCTACGTTAGCCCCACAAATCTCCAGAGATGAAAGGTGGGTAGTGGGCAACCGTAACCTCCCGACTAGTAGTTGAACATTTGCCCGTTCGGTCATGATCCACTGATTAGCAGTTTAATTAGCTCTCACTCAGACCACTGCTGTTGAACACTAAACCCTACTCTTAATGAAATCTGCCCTGAGATGGTATCGTAAGTGCTGAATTATTCATCGGTACAGAAAGACCGTCGCCGGTCGTTCGGTGTGGACAACACATCTAATTGTCTATTCGTCATCTTAGAACCACAGTTCAACCGAAATATGGCAGCGATCGCTGCACTTCGTGGTTACAAAACCAAACATGGTCTCATCAAAGATCCTTTCACCGTGTCGAACATTACACGCTTGACTGCGAAATTTGAGTCCACTGGAGCTGTATTGGATTTTCCTGGCAAAGGGAGAAAGTCTGAGTGATGAAAGAGCGCTCATTGTACAGAATGCCGTCGAGCAAATCCAGTCCCAGAGCACCATGACATCTTTGTCCATAACTCAGGTGTTTCAGTTGACCGGCATTCCCCGCGCCAGTGTGCATCGAATCATGAGAGCCACCTTCATCTCTACCCGTATCATTTCACTTTATTACAAAACATCACGGAAGAAGACAAGGAGCAATGTGTCACTTTCGCTAACTGGCTGCTGGACAATGAAGAAATCTTTCCCAACATTTTATGGAACGAAGAAGCAAATTTTTCTGTGGATGGTATAATCAACAAGCACAGTTGCGTGATATGGTCCCGTGAAGCTCCTCACGAGTACCTCACCCATAATCTCCATTTCCCTCATCTCTGTGTGTGGATGGGATTCTCCTCAAAGTGTCCCCTGCGTCCCTTTTTCGTTGGTGCTACAGTTTCCGACGACAGTTACCTCCATATGCTGGAGACGCATGTTATCCCGCAACTCAATCAGCACAAGTCATCGACCGTCTTTCAACCCCAATACTCAAACCAAGTGAGAGCTTACCACCGAGAGCAGCTTACTGATGAGGGAGTCATTGCTCATGGATTTCCAAACTTTTGGCCCGCAAGGTCACCCGATCTCACACCTCTGGATTGTTGGTTTTGGGTGATGATCAAGGCTCGCGTATATAATGAAAATAAACCTAAGAATTTGGTGGAGTTAAGAGCAAGAATTGAAGAGGAGTGTACACGAGTGACGCTTGAAGAAGTTAAACATGCTGTGTCTCACATCTCATACCGCCTCTAACTTGTTATAGAAGAAAGGGGTGCGTCATTTCAACATCCTTTGTAATGCAAGTCAATTCACAACAAACCTTCATAATCAATATATATATATATATATATATATATATATATATATACTGCGAACCTGGTTCCAGCAACAGTTTTACCCCTTGCAAGGTTCCAGGCAAAAGATATCTGAAACCAGTAATAGCATTGAGTACTTCGAACAACAATGGCCCTGTTGATGGACAGTTTGTACCGTGGAATCGAGGTTTATCAATTTGATCACTAATATTCAGCCAGTCACGAGAGCAGGTCTGCTCACAAACTGTCAAATTTTGTCTGAAAGATTGATGTTATCATTTACATTGAGACATTTTCATCTACTCTGGAATATAAGGAATAAAATTAGGCTATCATGTGGCGATCCACCTAGAACTCCGCTGTTAACTCTTGTGATATTCACCCCATCTTCAGATGCCGCAAAAGAAATTTCTGCAGTTCTATATTACCCGGGTTATTATTAGGAATGGGAAGGTTATTAGGAAGGAATGGGATTTCCTTAATACAGTAATGGATGGAACGGGACTGCTCTACATTCACTTGACTTTGCAACTATCTTCGTGACAGCGATCTGTTTGATATACCAGGCGTAACTTTCTCCTCCCACTGATTGGCTCCTTCCCCAGAGTAGTGTTGAAATGATAGTATTTCATAGCACACTTTTCTTGAAAAATTAAGAAGGTTTCAACGATATATGGTCACGAAGATCTAGAAAGTTCACTAAGAATGCATCACCCTCACATAATTGTAGCATTTATACCTTCGTACGACACCCGTTTAAACATTTCCCCCCCCCCCCCGAATTTAATAATAATACTTCTCAGCTGGTCTCAGGGGAGTCAGCTGGAGTACGGGGAGGGTATAAAGCTCTAATATGGCAGTTCAATAATCTGATTGCATCTGACTTCAGTCAGATTGCTCAGCCCTGTAACCAAGCCGGGAATCATCTACTCTACCTGAGCCACTAACACTTTCCTCTATGGAGTTCAATAATCTAGTTGACATGGACCACTCTTATGTACTCATCTGGAGATGCTCTCATATCACCGAGCTAGCGTTCGTGATAATCCTCATGAAGAAGGGAAATCGAAGTTCACTGAAATACGCAAATAATGCGTCGCACCGAAATCTGACCGATCTAAATTATGTTAAACCATCTCTTTAGGTATAAAAAACCAGGAAGACTGGTGGTTGCCGCAAACTTCGTAAGCGCGGCGAAGCAGAGATGACTGATGGCCGTTATAATGAGATGCAAGTACTTCGTGTATAATATATCTCCCGCGATTTCTAACTGAGCGTCAATCAGGCCCAGCAAATGCTCTGAGACCCTTCGTTTTCAAAACACAAACACAACACTCGAGGTAAAGACTCAAGTGAACAGAAAATCATAAAAGCTTCGGCCATACAACCTGGTTTTCTGCTGGTATGTTATCGAGATAGGAAAGCAGAGTAGCATTAACCCAAGTCACAATCAAATACTCCTTAGGGTTTTGGATTCTATTCTGAGAATAAAAAACAGTTGGTTAAGGAGACGGAGAAATTAAGTTTGCTTAGATGTGGATTTCTTTATGCTTCTGTGTGAAGACCAAGCAAGAATAATAGCAGACCGTGACGTCAATAGCGCGATTTATACTGAATCATCATTGATCTTGCGCGTATTTACATTCATTAGAAGGCACGTGGACCATGATGACAGGGTCTGTATACAGCTGAAACAGATTATTTCCTTAAGTGAATTCACTTAAGAGACTCAAGAGGGAATCTTAATAGGTTGAGTATACAACTATGCTATCAGTACCTCTTGGGTAACGAAGCGCGCTTCATATCCTGAAATATGTTGATCTCTCTCATTTGTTTGAACAGACTAATATACATTTTCACAACTTGAAAAGTGCAGTGTGCTCTCTTGGAATTTCATCCGCTCAGATCCAGACTGACCATAAATGCACTAGACAACCAGCTTGTAGGAAGCGTAATAAAATCTGTATGCTCCAACTTAAAGGAGGAACAGTACTCTTCATAGCGTTCCCCATCTTGCAGTTATTCTCCAAGATAACGAGTTGATTTTCTGGCGCATACAGAAAAGTCTTTCTGGGCAGTGAAATAAAACTCTTGAATTTTCTATTTGGAATACATGAAAGCAAACAAATTTGAAAATTAATGCAAAGTAAATACAAGGACACCGCAACCCTTCAGCTTCAGACATCCTGTGCTCAGGAGACAGTGGAGCAGAAATAGCAGCCGCAACCGCAAAAGTAGGGTCGGCGTTATTCAACGACGATAACTCCGGTCATGACTGGACGTCGGTCCTTACCTCGTAGAAGTATTGTCGTTGAACATAACTTGGCAGAAAAACAATGCTTTCATCCAATTACCTACTTCTCCTGTGTACCCATAGAGGCCACCCGCCTGGCAGTGGAATGCTGGCATGTGTAAGTGTGTGTATCACTGCACCTACTCACTCACCTGGGTTCGTGCTTTATTTTCTGAACCTACTATGAAATGTCCTGTTTTTAGAACCATGTGGTTGTTCCTCAAATCCGAATCAGGAGGGTGGTCTCGGGCCACACCACCGAGCCAACATCCCGTATGCCGACATCGACCCTGCGATGTGCTGGTCAACGACAGACTTGTTGACGCCACGAAACTGGACAAATGAGGCTTATCGTTCATTTTTGCTATATTGTGGGTATATGATGCCATATAATTCTGAATGGGATTCTTCCTTTTGATAATCGAGATAGTGAAACCTACTCGTCTAACGAGAAGTATACTGGGTGTTCGTCCATGCTGCACACTGTAAAGGTGCGAAAGCTAGCGGAGGACTTGCACAAGTTACCTCAGCTTGATCAACCCTGGCAGTGAAGCATTACGTGCGTTTTTCTGGAGCATCGCAAAGCAAGATAGGTAGCAAAAAAGCGGAAATTAAAGATATGCTTTCTATTAATTCGTTTCCATGTTTGGGCCACATCTAAGGAAGGCTGCAACAAAAACTACCAAGGCATACACAGTTTTTCATGCTAAAAGCGAACTGAAAACTGCGTCTTAGAGGCCAACAAGTAACGTGGCGGAGTAAAATGAAAAAGATGAAATCCAGATGGGCTTCACTGGGCTCAATCCGATCTTTCGCCAGTGATAGGAACAACAGCTGCTTTCTGTGGTTGGGTGACCTTGTGAGATAGTGCACAGGACCAAACCCAATGGCGCTCTTTTGCCATCGGGACGTGTTTGTCATTTCGTATTTAGATAGACAGATGATATATATATATA
>NW_008751916.1:257486-291807 GCF_000715545.1 Opisthorchis viverrini | reverse complement strand
AGATAGATAGATAGATAGATAGATAGATAGATAGATAGATAGATAGATAGATAGATAGATAGATAGATAGATAGATAGATAGATAGATAGATAGATAGATAGATAGATAGATAGATAGATAGATAGATAGATAGATAGATAGATAGATAGATAGATAGATAGATAGATAGATAGATAGATAGATAGATAGATAGATAGATAGATAGATAGATAGATAGATAGATAGATAGATAGATAGATAGATAGATAGATAGATAGATAGATAGATAGATAGATGATAGATAAGATAGATAGATAGATAGATAGATAGATAGATAGATAGATAGATAGATAGATAGATAGATAGATAGATAGATAGATAGATGATAGATAGATAGATAGATAGATACACCAATAGTTACATACAATAGACAAATTCGGCTATAAATCTACAACTGATGTCATCCAGATTTGAACATATAAAATCCGATTGACCTGCTGAATTGTGTTCATTCTAGCCTGCATGCCTTCCGCTAGAGGTACTAAGGATTCGGCAAGTAAATAAAACATATCATCCTTCAACACTGTTGGTTTACTCACTGTCACATCAGCTTTAACGAACCGTTAAGCCTTGAATGAGAGCGAGTGACAGATTTTTCAACGACACGTCAGACAGAAAACTACCACAAAAATGTTATCCCATTTGTGTTCCAACTAATTCACTGTGGAGCTGCGCACGTCAACTGTAGCAGACCTTGACTCGTCTTGGCGTGGAGAGTTTTGGGAGAAGCAGAAAGTCAGAAAATTTCAGACAAATTATTATCAACTCATTTTGACTGCTGCTAATCAATACATGCCAGTACATAAACTAATAAATTCACCATGGAATTGAGTGGGCTGGACACTACTTTACTCGAAACTATTATCTAGGAATGATGCAAAATTTAAGTCTCCTGATTCTACTTTTTGAAGCCGGGGACTACATTAATTCGATGTATTTCTTCATTTCACTTATACTACCGAGAAGGGGCCTCTGTGACGAACTGATGGCGTTTCAAACTGATCTCTGCATAGTTCAGGTACGAAGACCATTGAGAAACTTTTCATGCTAATGCCATCTTGTGCTACACGATAGATGCGTGTAGTGATGTCTTTTCAACAAAGACTGCCCCTTAAAACTTGCTACAGTAGTTCGTTCTGGATGAGGGGCCCCTATTCTGGGGATTCAACTAAACCTCTAGTTTTATGTGATTTTTTAATGAACCATAAGTCGACCACTTTAGCTGTTTGTATTCCATATCAGTCCTCGTATTCTGCTCCGTGTGAAGTAAACACGGGATAATACCAAGCCACTCAGTGCCTGATCTGCGTGAGGAATCTCTTCAAATGAAATAAGCAGTCTCAGCTTTTCCAGTAATCCTAAAATTGATTTGCGTTTACTTGTTGTTGACCGTTTCTTCTCTCTCTCTCTGAGATGTCTAGGTGATTGTCTCCGATCGATAATCTCCTGTGGAATACAATTTACGAAAAAGCTGAAAAAGCCTTACTCTTTGGTAAGCCAGAGTTGTCAATTTGATCGCGTTTTACACTCCTGTAATTGGATGCAACGTCACACTGGAAAAACTCACTTTTAACTCGTAGGTTTGCATGCCGATTACACGCACCATCGGAGTTCGAAACTGGATGCAACTAGCCTAGGGTGCGTTTAAAAACGCCAACAGACAGTGCAACGTTCTGTGAATTCAGTACTTTTTGACGCTGTACTGTACTGCCAACACTGATAGGTGTTAATATCCTTGATCTATCCCTACTGTGTGTCGTAGCATCTTTTTGCCAAAGTAGACAGCTCTGTTGCTCATGACATGGTCATCTGAAGACCTGGCTGGGATGATAATCTGACTTGTAGGATTCGAGTGACAGTACTTGCAGTTATTCGCCGCGTTGACTGAAAGAAAATTAACCACCGCTAAGCTCACTCGCCATGGTATGTCATGATTGGTCGTATTATATGAGCCATGGGACCATCCCTTTTTAACGAGAGTTCATCCATCAAGCTCACCACACCATAGAAGGGATGCTCGCTGGTCATATCCATTGGAGTTTAACTTGACTTCTGACTCAACAAATCTGAGCACATTTGAATTGTTATGGTGAGTAATGCTCTCTTTTTCGACTGCTGAGAAAAAGATGGTTCTTTCTGGGGGTTGTTTGTACCTTGGCATCTTGTTCGACAATCCACAGGACCAATACCTCCCATTTGGTATAGGATTTCACGTTTGGAAAACAAACCGGAGTATCACCGTACTTTTACAACTATTGAGCAAAAGAATGCCTGGAAATGACGTAACGCTTTTGAAATCCGTAGGTAATGATTTATCGAACAGTGTACCTCACTCCAGCACAACATGCATAACACTTGGAGTTCGGCGCTATTCGCCTCACACAAAAGTTGGATTGAACTGCCGCGCAGTTGGAGAAGTTCGCTTGTCCACAAACTAAGTTGATGTTAAGCCGAATTACTCGTTTGTGATATTCTCGCACCAAGGACACTATCGGAGGTCCTTTAGTTCTGTGTTCTGTCAAGAAAACAAACTGTGGTAACTCGACTATCATACCAAATGAAATATGAAGCGGTTTTTACGAAGCACACTGGGTTAAAGAATATCATAAATTAGAGCCACAGCTGGGAGTCATTTAGGTCTTCCATTAAAACCACATTTTTCGCAGATAAGAGTGTTTGGCAAACTGCGTCCGATTAGGGTTCAAGTGCGACGCAAGGTTGACGAAAACTCGGGAACTGTGCCTAACTGATGATTCTCAAGAAGGACGAGGCCATTCATGGACTGCCGAAGAATACTCAACAATCTCCAGCTCTACCTCCTCACACTTATAAATCGTTCCTCACTATACATTGATAACCAATTTATCCAAAACGCGAGATGTTTAAGGGCTCCCTTTGTATAGGTTATCTTGTTTTCAATCGAAAAATTGAGTGAGTTATTACAAAAGGACTGTGCACGTTGCATTCTTTATTCAAATGCTAGTATCAAAAATGCGGCAAATGTCGATGGAGGAAAATTCCGGTTCATGTCAGTAGCCGGTTGAATGTTTTCTTCTCTGATGTCGTGCATGATACTAGAATGTTCAGTTTTACAACAGAATTTAACCTTAATTCTGGTTCAAGGAAGGATACGTCATTCATGTTGGCGCAGACGGACGGACAGTGCGGAAGTAGAAAGCAGGCTTTGAAATGTGTTCTCATTAATCTCGAATACGACTGAGCGACTTTACTTCGACTTGGGCTTCATTTTTTAGACTGCCGGGGACTTGCCGCTGAATTATTTGGTGATTAATGAATCGTTGCTTGCAATAATTCTGGTGTAATTGCTACTCGAAATCCTGCTTTGTGTGAGAAATCACTGTTTTTCTTCCAGGATAGTACACGCAGATCCAATTTTCACTGCACTTTTTTCCCGAACGAGTGAGTAAATTTTGGTAAAACTATAGTAATCTGCCTCATAACTTATCCTTTTTCTGTTCAAGTATCTTGTCAGCATTGTAGTGACAGTTACCGTATAGTTTCATGTCCGTTTTGAACATCCGGTCATCCCGTACCAGTGGTTAAACTGTTTTGTGATCCATCGGCCCGCGCACCGCCAATGTTTCTTGGATTGTTAGGAAAATGTTCGCAAAACAGTGACTGCAAATCACTCACCCCGTCATATTTACGGCAGATTGTAGGTCGACAGCCGTTTTCATCTGACACACAACTGGGTATCAGTATTGCCCTCCAGACACCATTGCAAGTTCAATAATTGGCCATTGCGCAACGCAAACTATCATTACGCATAATTTTCCTGCGGTAACATTTCCGTACATACGTAGAGAGAGAAGGTACGATCGCTTTTTCTTCGTCATAACCTAACTTGTTTTATCCAAACGAGTTACGTCTTTCTGCCAAACTCAAAACGCTATCCCTTCATTTCCGCGCCCTAGTTAACCTGGTGGATTGTCCTGATTGGTGCTCACCATAGTTACAGCACTTTGAGTTGACTTCGTAGAGTTCCGTTCTTGCAATTTCATTATAAGCATGAGGTTTAAGAGATAACCTATAAGTATTGGCTGCAGACAAGTACATGAAGGATGGTTACTCTGTTACTAAGGATGTTGATGTAAACAAAAGTGTAAACGGACCAGAATAACCGGCGGTAAAGACGACCATAGCCTACATGATTTCAACCTCTGCGTTGCATCATTCGTCTAATAAAAAAGATATCGGGAATTCGTGTGAACCGGCTACATTAGATTGCTTCAGAATGCCAGACTACAAAGGTGCCTTAAGCTGAGTCTCTCATAGTGATTCGAATGACGGGGTAGGCAGCGGAAGTAATTATGTGACTCAAAGGAATAACAGTGATTACTTCGTCTCCATACTAACAAAAGCTTAGACGAATCGAAATGTACAGGGTAACAGGATATGGTCTATTCTAGCAATATTCTTCATGTGATGTTTGTAGTACAGAGTAGATACTGTTACCAACTGGAGGCTGAGGAAGCAAGTATGTACCATCCAGATGTTTATTTCACGAATAAACCATTATTTTTTCAAAAAAATGCTCACTTCTTACAGTTTTCCTTCACGTGTTCCTGCAACTTCATCAACAGAACCAAATTGTCTGCCATCGTTTATGATCTTAGTAGAAACTTTTTTTTAATTTTTTGATGATGAACATGATAGTGATGATGACGATCACAGTTTTAAGGGAATCCTCGTTCGCTCTTAAGGCACACACTGTTTCAAGACATGAATACGCCTTAGTAACGCCATAATCGAATCTATCACTTAATTAGCCCCAAGTATGGCTGCATCCGTCGACTCTAACCATCTCTATTCGATTTCCCCCTACGGACAGCTTATTCTTTTTTGATCGCTTTTGGTGTTCAAATAAAAGTACAGTTAGATCTCGTCTGATTGATATTCACTTGTACACTGATTTAGTGCTAGATATCGTGCGTTACCGATAATTTTTCACTCGTGATCTTACCTAAACCAACAGGAGATATACTAATTATGAGGGATATTCGGTAGCATAATTGACCGTATTCTTATCTATCTCTCATTTGTGTTTGGAACATTTTGGATCTGTCCATCTTATAGCAAACAGGCATACCATGCAACAAATGGCCCGGAACGTGTTATTCCCACCATGTACAGCGACTGGTGCGCAGTCCAGCTGTGTTGCACGAAACATTTGGTCGAAAGCAAAAATCTCCATCTTGTGTTATTTTCGATTACTGGGAGATGCAAATAAAAATCTTCCTCGGCGTGACATGGTCGATGCAACACCAAAAAGGAATGTGGACCAGCCCACTCATGAATAAGTATAGGAAAATGAAAACATGGTAGTTTGTAAAGTTCAGCTCAAAAGCGTATGGGATGGAGTTCGCTGACAGTCGTGCATAATTCTTATGAAATGTTCGTATGATACTTGTCATGAGGGCCGAACAGATCTACATTCAGAGCAGCTTCCAACCTATCCATATTCGAGACTATTGCTGGAGGTCCCGTCCATTTCAAATCACCAAATCCCATAATAATTAGGTACCGAAACTTACATACTTCTAACTTACATAAGCAGTACCTGGAAACTTTGGCACAACTATCATCTTGAATTCATCAGTTAATCTGCTAAGTAATCGTGAAGATATGGAGGAAACCAGCGCCGCTTACTCGAAACCGGAAGTCATCAATTTATCGGTTCAGTTTCGTCCAGCACAGTGACAGACAGCTGACAAGTCCCTACTAATGCCAATTCGCAAAAATTCATTCGACGAGACCCTGTACAATTAATTTTCTCTGGATATGTATGATACTATTTTACCGAAGGATTTATAGGACTTCTCGTATTAATGATAATAAACTGTCTTACCTATTAAGTATTCCTAACCGAGATGCATGGAAAATTGACAATGTTCATAGTTGGTGCGTAACGGTCTGTATTGTGTTATCCTAATGACTGCCGCGAAAGTCTCTAACACCGTTAAATAAGTAAAGAAAAACAGTGCATTCGACTGGCATCCATAGATAACTCACGACAAGCATCAGAGACAACTGATGGCTGAGTCCTCAGCTATTCTTCACAAGAATTTTCAATCTATGCAACCGAACTGCTGCTACTGTCGCCAAACCGAAGTAATGCACTATTTCTCCAGTCCCACGGATAATATTTCACCATCTACAGCACCATTCTGCTGAGGAGAAAGTGACACCCTGGGTTCACTAAGTCTAATTTTTGGACAAATGTCTGCTGTGGGTTCTTTCCCTCAGACAGAGTTCCCACCAGACAGCACTTCCAACTTTTAGATAAATTCATATTTACCCGAGAAAGAGATTGCACTTGCGACTACTTTCACAAACTATTCATATCACATTCGTTTCTGAGTGAAAGTTCACTCAGCCGCAACGTTAAGTTCATTTTTTGCAGGCTGTCCTTTTCCAATCAGCTGATCCTTACCAAATTGTCCCAGAATGGAAAATAGAATTTAGTGCCTGGTACCATTATATTTGTTCTAAATTTTTGTTCATTTTATTTATTGCTTTTGTCCACAGAGTGAAATCTTTATCAAATGGAGCTCTGGAAATATTCTTTAATGTAAATCAACAATTATCAAACAGACTTCGAAGTTGAACCCCAGCTGATAGTATTTTACGGGTGTATTTCAAGATCACGTTTCGAGTCACTTTTCAGAGGCATCACATTTCGTGCATATCACAGAGAAAGTGCCTGTAAGACGGTTTTAAAATAAATTGGAGCTCATCCAGTGGGTTGCATGCTTCTCGACTGAACACATTTTCCGCTAAGTTTTTTAGGGAAAAGTTTATAGCCTCCTCATAAATATTCCCACGTTTCATTGTCAGTTTTTCACGTGCTACAGATCATTAAGAGAGTTTTATCTAGCTCATTCACGCATTAGCTCTGTTTTGTGCTAAAAATGAAGGTGTACGGTTGATTAAGATGTGGAATCTGCTCATGGCTAGCTAAAAGCGTCGTTTCGCCGGACATAGTCTTTATGTAACCAGACGGAAATCACTAACGCGCAAAGATTCAATCCAATATTTATATTTACGCATTTCGAGCAGGAAGAAGTTTGGGCGGGGGCGAGTTCTGCAATTCCCATATGGAGTATCTTCGATACCTTAGATTATGGTGTGCTGCAGTTCTCACATTAATAATAGTGTGGATCCACAGCCATGATCCACATTTCTAATATGGCGTTTCCGCATTTGCCAGCTTCATGGCCATTATTATGTCTCTATAACTTATGAGCGAACTTATCAGCAAACCTACAGGTCAGACCAACTTTCGTCGCAAGGGAAGATATATTTTACGATTTATTGGTTTGTCACTCTCCAAGACACCATCGAATTGGGTGTACTGTGTATACTGAGTACTGAGTGGATTAAACTACACTCATTCGGCACTGCTGAGAGTAATCCGGTGAAATTTGATGTTTGTGGGTGGCCCTGAAATCAAACTTCGGAGCACTTGGGACCACATACTCCCGCTCTGATGCCTTCTTCGCAGAAAACCACATCAGAAGACCTCAGACCTTATTTCATCGTCTGCGGTTATCTTCCTGATAAACATCAATCTCTGCGAGACGAAAAGTAGCCTTCCGACTTTTTCTCGGGACGGCAACGGAGAGATCTGGACCAAATGCACCCATGATAAGACAGCAAACACAGTCATCTTCAAGACCAAATAGGATTAGCTTGATTCGCTAAGGGTGACCCTGAGAAGTCATTGGAAAGAAAACTTCATCCGCGTTTAGTGCAATAAACTTTATGCAATAACATTCTACTATTGAAATAAAGACTTACTGTGGCCTGTGATTCCGTTCGATGTCACCTGATATACATCGACCGTATGTGTAATTCTGTCCACGCTAGGATCAAGCCAATAAGTGCACGAATAATCCATCAAACGAGTGGCACAGTAGCTGAAAAGATCTTTTTCGAAATATCCACTAATCAGAAACTGGGCTAAAGTCATGTTTAAAGCCAAATGCTGAAAGGTGAGAATCCCATCTTGGGAGGCCGTGCCCCCACTGGCCCTTGTGCGTCCACCACCACGGCCCATTATAAGTTTTCAGGTGATCTCTTGTCACTCGGTTGGGGTACGATCTGGTATCCCCAAAACAGCGTCTTCTCCCAATTTTCTCCTTCTTCAAAGGAACAGATAGATATTCCGGACAATTCTACATACGATGCAGTTGGGCACGTTTTGCAAGTGTTCAAGAATTCACGGATGGTGGAACAAACTGCCGGCATCAAAGAGAAAGCCAATCAAATTGGTGCACAGGCTTTTCGTCTTATGTGTGTCTGTGTACAATCTAAGAGGAATAATGCCACTTTGGGGCAGACTCGTTGTAGATTACCCAAGTGACTGTGTGGCGGTTGAAGGAATATAGCGTTTTGTTGGTATTATTCTACAAACGCGAGAAATCATCGCTACTGCAAAACCGACCGTACTAAAGTATGTGTTCATAAGTAGAAAAGGAAATTAAAACTGCTCGTGCAACTAAGACCTATGAGCTAGATTAGATTTGAATCTAAGGAGATCGATCCAGTCAGTGTTCCTACTGTATCACGATTTCTTCCTCATGTTATCTGTTGGTTTAGAAATTAGCCTTCTTGTTAATAAACGTTGGAGCTTTGACTTCGCAAAAATTAACACACAGGGAGATGGGAGAAACAAGATTATTCACTAAGATGCACATAGTCGTTACAGTTAAAGCGGAAGCACGTCGCTTCTGTACATCATTTTCCACACCATCAATTTCTCTATGGAATTTGAAATCTGGCTATCATTCGGACAGCCATCCTAGTGCAGGGTGAGTGACATTAATCGACCCTGAACTTTAGACTCCAAATATCCAAAGCTGCATGTACCATCCATTCTCGTTCGATTGTACTGCAGATGTGGTTTCTTGTTGACAAGACTCGTGATCTCATCAACACTAACTCTTACGAAAGTATATCCCGAGCGGCCTGACCAGTTGGGATGGTCTACGGACCTTGCTTCCCGTTCAATTCTTTAGGTGACGGAGATCAATATTCCGTAGTTTCAGACTACAGACTCTGAATATCATTGCGTTTTCATGGTTCTTCTTTGACTGGAAGTTTGCGTATTCGTTCTCTTTGCTTGAGATGACATAGGATTTTCTCTCCTCATTCAGCGCAAAGGAACGCTCAGTTTTTGTTTGCTCAATTCGAACGGATTCAGCAATATATTTCTTACTACGGAGGCCTAATTTTCGGCCTTCTTTTTTCTGCGGCCCCTCATTAGCGTTTTCTTTGCACCTCACTTTCTCCCCCGGTTAACCTAGCTAGTTTGAGCGTAAACAACCAGCCACATACTTTTCCTAAATACATAATAATAAAGTATATTAACATTTTTTTCAAAATCATCCTTTTTCAATTTTCCTAGTTGAACCTAACCACGTAAGGGATGAATTCATGGTGCTTATCTAGTATAGTGAATTGAACATATAGGCAGTCGTCTCTTTCGAAAGCGACTATTACCTGCAGAGGCCATCGAAATTTATACCGTTTTTCCCTTCTGCTGGACTTTATGATCATGCTGGGGAAACCAAGCATCAGCTGAGATCATGCATGAGTCACCAAATCGAACTACGGCCAAGTTCCTTCCTTGAAAGAGACTAGAAGTTCGTCTGCTCGTTCGATCCTAGTACGTTGGTTTTCTGAATTTTTTTAGTGACGCTTTTTAAACAACTCTTGTGAGTAGGAAGAAACAGGAAATTTCAAGTGATAATGCATCCTGTCGCTGAAACGGATGTATGCTAACTTGGTGAGTAGCGCTGTACAGCTGTTTCACCTTTAGTGAGAATCGTCAACTATGCGCGTCTCAGAAAACTCTGAGAGTTTCGAATCCATGACCTTCCGGCGTGGTTGAACAATTAACCTTTCGGCTTCACTTGCAGGAAGAAATTTCAATTGGAGTTTATTAAATCCTCTCACACCACCATCAGCTCACAGTTGACTTGGAGGATGAATTATTCCACAGGTTGGGCGGAACTCCCAACAGAGAAGTCGTCACTCGAGGAGCCAGTCAGCATGTGTAGATTCTGTGATTGAAGGATGAGTGGAACTTTATTCTTTTTAAGTGAGACCTAATCACATCACTGTTCAGAGGCTTGTGATCGATCGTTCAAGTACGATACCACAGGTCGGAAGGTCACTGGTTTGAAACTCTCTGAGTATCATGAGATGAGCATTGCTGAACAGCTGTGCAGTACTGTTCAGCTTTTCAGCATAGAACGGCTTCACTGACAGGACGAAATTGCATTTGAAAATTACTTAGTGCCCTCTACAATATTGACAGACAGATTTAATTGTCTTTTGGGAGTCAATTCGTCTGCAACGCAGTCACGCATAAAGTATGGCGGTGGAATAAAGTCGAGACAAGTAACAGGTTGCATTGGATTATCCGTTTGCTGCGATCTCCCCTCATTGGTTTACCGCCTACATTGTCGCGTGTGACACTCATTGGTTTGCAGTCCACCCAAAATTTGGGCACTGTTTTGGTACGAGCTACACGCACTTGAAAACCCACTTGTAAAGCAATAACAAAAAATGTATACGGTATGCCAGCAAACGTCAGTTCTGTACTACCAGTACTTGTGAAAGGATTTTCGGCCAGTGAGGTCCCCTTACCTCCCACAATTCTTACATCAAGTTGTACAATTGCTGGATGACGCAACCAGTGTGTGTGTGTGTGTGACATCGCTGAATGCGCAATTTGTATGAATAATCAAAACTAGCTAGTTCCATGTGTCGGAGTTTTTGTTACGGTTCCGAAGCACACAAGGCAATAAAATTTTGAGAGCTGCGCCCTCTTCTCATGTTTATGGACTACCAAACCAGGAACATCTTGAATAAAACTTCACCGGTAGCTAATCAGTGAAATACCTCAATTCTGTTTTGAAAGGACACAGTCTAAAATGTGGGTTTTGTTCTGACCAGCTCCTGATTACGTCAGAACTGTCAGGTCTCGAAACTGACAGCTTTGCATGGCCTTTTATCCAAGACTGATTTCATCATTGTCCATCCGTTGAACCGTCACATGGTGACAAAATTCAGTTACCAAGCGCCATGGGCAGATTAGGTGCCAAATGATCGACAGTCAAATTTGCACAGAGAAATTGGAAGACATTCAGAATGCTCAAGTGAAGCTAATGACGTGACAAACGCAAAAATGATGCTCGAAAATACACTTTGAAGTGAGTAGAAGCGGCCACCGCCTTCATGGAAGTATAAGCTGGAACAAAAGCAGACCTTGAAGCAACGCGTAGGGAAACGCCCACCTACTCGGAGGATACGAGTTGTTAGGAACAGATATTTCTCCCGTTCTTCTTACGCTACCCTAGCGGGAGGCTTATTTTCAGATCATTTTTAGTATGCCCGTGGAGGTAGTCCCCACAACTCAACATAATACAACTATACACATATACTGTAGTTTTGTGTATAGCTGTCGAAGATTTGGAGAAAAGGGGGTGATACCCGAACTCTATTTCAATTGTTCGAAGGGCTTATGAAAAAACTGGTAGTGAAAATACTGGTGACTACACAGCTTATATATTAAATGGAGCTGTCCATTTCAGGGGTCTCTTCAGCATCTGCGCCCCCCATTTTTAACTGGAAATTCTTCACACAATTAAATTGTTTGATAGAAATGACTCTCAGATATCAACTGACCATCATCGAAGGTAACCCGTCATAAATTTTTTTGAAACTGCCAACTTCCTTAGTATTGAGGATTATCGGGCCAAACTAATGGTATACAGTCTAGCAGTCCCATCGGCCAGCAGTATTACGGAATTAAAAAAATGAGTTCCAGTCAATCAACGATGCTTTTCACTGGAGGCATACTCGGACTTCGATTATCCCATATCAAAGCTCCGTTTGTGTCAATACTTTAAACAAACCAGGGGCTAACACCATCGAATGATGCCTGCAAAGAGCGGTAAACAATGGTGTCTTCAATATAACAAACTACCATGGCCCTATATTGATAGATTGAAGTCCCCCTGGAGCAAAACGAGTCCTCTTTTGTAGATTTCCTGGAACACAGCAGTTATTTACCTCAGAATGAGTTACTTTACTTAATATATTCGGTGTCTTGTGGCAAAACCATGGTTAACTAAGCTCTTATCTAACGAATACAGCATCAGTCATCATTGACATGCAAATTGAGGTCTACAGATTCGAAAGCAAATCACAGTAAAACGACAGTGATCAGCTTGAGACTGATCGATGTTAAGTACAACACAATATTCATTCATCCTGGATGAGATCAAAAAAATTGGTATCCCTGGTGTCTGGCTTGGCGCTAGTTTAAATGCATGCGGCGTGTACGATGAACTGATTAACCGACGCAAAGCATCGTTTGGCTGAAAATTTACATCAAATGGTACGCACAGAAGCCAGTGAATTCTTTATGGCTAGCGTCACGGCCATAATCCAAAATGTGATGAACTCAGACCGAACATTCATAGAAGGAGGCGCTCTGATAGTGGTTGTATCAATCGAAAAGAGTGCAGAGACTTCGCGCGAAAACCACCTAGGCATCAACCTGGTTGTCGTAGTTTCCAAGATGTTCCCCAGGATTATCCTACACAGGTTTATATGACTATATAAGAGCCATTTCTATGAGCCATCGACCAAATCTTCACCAGACAGCAAGTGTTGGAACAAAGTTACTGCTTCTAACAACCAACACTGATCGTTTTTCTTCGCTCCAAAGGCTCTGCTGGACTCGACGAACTGTCAGAAATGAAAGCAGCGTCCGGTGGTCAAGGGCGTCCATTCCAAAAAATTTTATCTCTTAAAAGAACTCTAAATGTTTTCTCCCGTGGACACGTGCGGGTTTACGGCCAAACACCCCCTGGGTCCACAACATCCAGTAATGTCGTGCGACGGTGTGTTTCATCGTCCTTCCTCTTGAACATCGTTATCGATACGCTTCTTAAATCTTGCTTATCTCGGGGATAACAACCTCCCCGAGGCGTTCACTCACGAACACTGAATACACAGCTTGGCATCCAATCACAAATCGCCAACCACCAGCGCCTCGGCAACAGGACTGGAAGGCGACATTTTTCTTCAGCGTACCTTCTACTGCGTGTTGTAAACACATTACTGTGTGGCCCTAACAGAAAACGTCTTTTATCAGACTTGAGTGTGAAATACCGATTTCTCTCGGGGGGGAGTTCAAAAGTGCTGATAAATTCCACGATTAAATGTACGTACAACACAGAAATACGCGTTTGATCACACCAAGCGCGCAAAGCAGTTTGTATTAAACATTTGGGTACGTCGTAGGTTGTGGGAAGTGAGTCAAGGTAGAGTTACTCTGATTTTCTACCCACACTGAGTACAATTTTCCAACTGTTGCTGATAGGGTAAGGAGTTGGGAACCCGGTCACCTCGTTAAACGCATGTAGCGGTGACTGACCACAGCGATTCAGGTGGTGCTTTAACTCGACCGGTAACAGCTCAGCTTGTTACATTGTTCGTCAGGTGAACGTAAAGTTGCACCTACTGGTACCCCTGTTGCCCCCATTAACGTTACGGTGGCTGGTGGAAGTGAAAATGGCTTCAAATACCATAGTTTGAGCGAACATTTGGCTACTAACAGTTACCAGGTCCAGCAAGATAGAAGTTTTCCATGAGCTGGTGATCTGGCCGGTTAAGTCATCCGTCGGAACACAACTGCGATCCTGCAGGTCACTCATTTTACTACTGGTTGAGTTTGGAGTGATGTTTAATGGTTCACCGAGTACTGAAAATTCAGTTAGCCACGAGCTTGTTTCATTCAGCCATTCTATCAAGAGACCAGTAGTTTATGGCTGAGAAAAAATTGACTTTCGGGTAGTCATACGCGGTGAGGATGGTAAAAACTCCGGTACAATTTCCCAGAACACGGGTGTCCGTTATTGCCAACTTTACGGGATACTGAGAGAAAGATGACATTAAAGTGGATTGGACTCAAAAGAACGACGCGCGTATTACATTGGTCGTCGGACGGAGGATGACGTCGTTTATTTACGACTGCTTGCTATAGGACCCACACTGACTTGTATGAGTGAAATAAAATGGTCTTTCCTCTTTCATAGAAAGAACGCAAACCTAAGACGCAGGAACAATCTAGAACGTGAAGATAAAGTGGAGGTGGTAGACCGCAAATCATTCACTCTTTTCAGGGATGCTTTCCGAAAACGCGAGTTATTTTCTCAAACACTACTGCATGCAGTGAATTGGGTCGCTGGGGTAGGTGATGAAGTTACACCTGAAACCATTAGGGCATTTTTATTGTTGTGAAATGGACGAAAAACGATAGCAGTGAGATATCCGAGGACATACCGGATGAAATCACTCACACACTATGTTCAAGAAACCCACAACCATTACGCTAGGACGGTTCAGCGACGCCAAACAAAGATTCGAGTTCTAGGGGAATTGCTGAAAGTGGCACCTCATGCAAAAGACGAAGGTGATATCAGCGATCCACAGGATTGCTCCGAACAGGTCAGCGAAGAGCGACCCGAGTGAGCGTTCATCCACTCCTGCTCCTTAGGGGCAAGTCACGGACAGCGCGTTGGTTCATGACATGAGCCCATCAAAGTGGACTCCAATTGTTTCGGGGGCAGCAAAATGGTTCCGAAGAACATAAACATAGTTCGGAATGCTTGCTTCCAATATTTTCGGAAAAATTAAGCGGATAAATTGTTTCGATTTCCCTTGTGATGAATTTCGAGTTATTCCCAGTTCAAGTGAGTTTTTAGTGTACTAACCGGCAAAGCGATTCGGTCGTAATCCTCTAGAACTTCAAGGTCACCACTCCAGGACAAAGTAGTACGGGCGTCAAGAGGTCTACTGCTGGATCTACTGTACTGGTAGCCAAAACCCACATTGACATTGAAACAAAAGCCAATTGGTTCAGAAGTGATACATATACATGAGGAGTGTGAAAATAGAAATAATCAAACAACTTGTGATCTCTTTCTCTTTCGCAGACCATCGTTCGTTGGATTTGCTGCATTTTCTGAGCACTTCGAGGACGGTGTCCGATGAGGGATTATTTGAACCGACTCGATGAAGGATGGAGCCCAACTAGTCAATAGATCAGCGACGGACTGCAACCTGTGGGTCAGAACCATCTGAGCCATCTCAGTCTCGGATTCTTCATGAGTCACTAGGCCGTCAAGTGAGTGCTGTCCAAAGGGACATTTTCCCATGACAGTTGAACGCCACTTCAATCCGATCCAGTTCCCGCCATGGCGATCCCACCGGATTTCACAATATTTACCAAGACGGCACTAGAAACATGAACAGAAATATGATACATCAATTATACAAACGGGCCATCAAGCTGAAAAAAAAAAAAACAAATAAGGAGGACAGGTCAGTGTCAACCACTTGGTAATTCGGCCGAGAATTTCTAGCACCACACTTTAACTGCTGTTAGGCCGAAGCTGATTAAAAAAGTAGCACAAAACACGGGGTTAATCACACCCCGTATAAATCGAATCCCCAAGCTGTCCTGCTCAACCCCCGTACAGTAACGCACCAAACTTGGCAGCAACCGACGTGTACGAACGGTATACATAAGAACATCTACAACAGTGTCTGTTGCATAGCGATTTAGCTGAATTAAAAAAGACAGAATGAGGGAAATAACTTGTGTCTCTGTCTTAAACAGTATTCTACGATCATCCTGATATGTCATTCCACTCATTTTCGCCATCAATGCATAGTATAACGTCAGCGGTTCAATTTAATTTTTGCACCAAATACACATGAGCGGGTGAGCGTGGGCTGGTCGACTAAACACTGGTAGACCGGAAACTGGAATCTCCAAGAAAAACTCGATCAAATTCCTAAAGTTGCGAAATTCGATTGCTCACGAAGACAACGAACAGAAATGTGCCGAAAAAAGCAGAGATGCAGTTATCCACTTGTATCGATAAAGTTAATTTACACCGGAACACTGAGCCGATTTTCGGATTCATTCATCATAGTTATTTTTGGGCATCCAGACAAGTGGCCCATTGGGAAAGCCACACACGAAGCTCACACTAGTGATACCAACAAACAAACATTAATCGTCAATCCATTGGACAGACCTGCGGCAATCACTTGTAAAGTTTACAAGCATTCGCTTGACAGAGAGCGAGCTCCTTTTTTAACTCCGTTGTGGTTAAAGTACCTGTCAGGTAAGTGGATGCTGATTTTGTGTTTCGAGTCCAGCCAAAATACGTAACTTTCCAACCATGCCGCACGAATTTGAACGTCAAACCTTGTAAGAAATATTGTAGAAAACTACGTATTGTCACGCACCTAATTATGGGACGTTATCCGACAGGAAACGGCGAGATGGCCGAAGTGGTTAGAGCACGAATTTACTGACCGGAAAGTCCGTGGTTCGAACCTGACCTCTGCCTCTCGACTTCCCCTGTCTAGGCTTGGGCAACCTGGCAGTATCCCAGCCCTCGTTCAACCTTCGGGTGGCATGGCAGTTAGGAACCGAAAGGGTGCTACAGCTGAACACATCCGACAGGAAAGATAGAGCGAAAGGAAGGTCTATATATGCCTTTGCCAAAGTGGAAAATCATAAAATACTCATGTTTACCGCTAATTTCTATGACACAAGAAGGGTAAGTTTGGTTGTCTGGGTTAAACTGAACTTATGACCCCAAAATGGGCTTAAGGAGATGACTTAGACGTACTTTCAAGAGATGAACGAGATAGGCAACAGGATCGTAGCAATATCCCAACGGCCAGAAACGTCCGCCCGGGGGTGGAATCTCATCGGGTAACGAGTCAAGTTTGCTAGGTTCACGTTCGTCCGTTTTCCAAGTGTTCGGTCTCACGAAGTCTATGGCTTCTGCAGCACGCACATGAAGTGTGTCTGATTTGACAGTGATCAAGATATTCAAATCGTTGTGCGTTGGCTTGAAAACTGTCTGAAATGAAGAGAAACAAATGGAATTCCCACACCGGTCAGAATAAAATATTGTCCAGAAACAGTGTGACTAAATATTCAAGGGGGAAAATCATTCAGCTGTGGCACCCTTTCGGTGCCTAGCTGCCATGTCACCCGAAGGAATTACGATGGATGGGATACTGCTAAGTCGCCCAAGTCTGCGCGGGGAAAGTCGAGAGGCAGAGGTTGGGTTCAAAACACGGAGATTCCGGTCAGTAAATTCGCGCTCTAACCACTGAACCACCTCGACCGCCCCGGCTGACAAAGCCATTAAATCCCACGAACCCCACTGACCTTTGCGTAAGAATTCTGTGGAGATAAATCAGCACGCAAAAGTAGGAGGATAGCCAACATCCACATCACAAAAGAATTCAACTTGATTAGTGCGTCACCCTGTCAAGTTCAAAACATCGAGGCATTGGGACCTCCAACTTAGTAATTTGTACATCGATGTTCAACCGCATTCTAGCAGGGCGTTCAACTGAGGCGTTTGAGGCAAAACCAGGTATGGAGAATGTGACATTAGCTGTGCGATCTAGTCATCCTGATTTTCTTCAGCACTGAGCCTATAACCAAAGCATAAGGAATCGGATTCGACTGAAAGGCAACTGGACAAACTAGCTAGTCTGAATAAGCCCAGTAAATCTAATCCATCCGCATCAGAAGAGGATAGTAGGGTTCGAATGAACTTCAGACAGAGACAGATTTATTGACGTAACCGTTCCGAACAGTTTCATTAGCCAGAGTGGTTCTGTCGACTAAAAATACTAACTAGAACGAAGTATACATAGCGCAAGCCAAGTAAAATGTCAAGCAAAGTACGCTTACCTAGGCAAAGGTATCGTTCGTGCTAAGTAACCATGAGCAAATATCGACGGGCCAAGAAAGGTAGCCAATCCAGTAGCTATGAGATTAAAACACTCAACAGAGTTTTCTATAGAGGAAATTTGGTAGCTCAGGTAGCGTAGATGGTCGTTGGTTTATTCGTTGAGCTGGCCAACTTGATTGTAAACGTTTCATCACCAATCGAGGTGGCGTCATCAGTGCGTTGTTAGAGAGCGTAGTGGTGCGTAGCAATGGGTTGGTAGTTGCGCGTTGAGCAGTGTTGCGCGTGTCTTAATATACATGCTGCTAGCCGGAATTGGCCTTTGATCACGATTGGTTGTTCAGTGAGTCGGTTCCATTGGTTGCTCTGTTATCCTGTGTCCTGGTTCGTCGATACCCATGTGACCCCTGAGCTTGTCATCCCCAGCCCTCGTACTCTGGTTGATGCTGGAGTGGCCTCCGTTCTTGAGCCTTCTGATTTCCGGCTTGTGACTTTCATAAATCTGACTCCAAGGCGTTCCTAGTTTCCTTGTTTGTGAATCCGATATTCGGTTCTCCTTGAGTATTCCGGTTGACATGTTAGTCTCATGCAAGCAGTGATGCGTAAATTGGGTCCAGTTCAATGCATCGACTAATCGCACCCGCCGTGGGGTACCATGTTTCCAGAAATTCCCTTCCGTGTCTCGTGTCTCCGCAGGTCAGAAGTTTTGTGTTTTCCAAACTGAATTTGTGGCTTACTTGGTTCTCGTGTATAGATATCAGGGATAAGGGTTCATGTCTCCTGACGTCCGCGTTATGTTCCTTCATTCGTGTGCATAATTCCCTCCCGGTTTGTACATCGTAGAATTTGTTGCAGTCATTGCAGTTGATTTGGTATACCACATTGTTCCTCTTGGTTTTGTCTCCGTTATCCTTCGGTTTTGAGATTGGTTTCCTTGGAGTGGCATTCGGTTTGCGGGCCACAAGAATTCCTTCTTAAGCTAATAATCCGATTGCGAGTTACGATATATTCTTGAGGTAGGGCAGAACTACCCGTCTGGTGGCTTGTTCTTGCTGTGACTGGGATGTTTCCTTCTTCAAACTTCTCCTGATAAAATTCCTTGGAATAGTCTGAATGGATGGTTTTCTTCCTCCTCCTGTAATTCTGTCGTGCTGCAGTGTGACTCCTCCCTCTTGAACAAAGTCTGGAAGCAGCTCTTGTGGTTTACTGGATGATTGCTGTTGTAGTTCAGTATATGGTCCGTATGTCTCCTCCCATTATACGCAGGTTTCCACAGTCCCATCCACCTTTCTCTTCACTAAAACTTCCAAGAATGATAGTTGGTTCTTCTTATCCAGTTCGAGTGTAAACTTGATATCTTCAAACGTGGTGTTGAACAGTTCATGTGCATTATGCATTGAATCTCGTTTCATGATGACAGAGGCGTCGTCTACGTAGCGGATCCACACCTTTGGGTTGATTATTGGCAGTACCGCGCGCTCAAATCTTAGTATTACCGCCTCAGCGATAAATCCTGGTACTGGGGTCCCTTTCAGCTGTTGATACATTTGTCCACCGAAGGTAAAGTATGCATCCATGCAAAAGTCCAACAGCTTGCATAGACTTTCAGGTTTGGATTATGCAGAATCATCCAAACACGACAGAAACAATCAAATCCGAAAGTCTATGCAAGCTGTTGGTGCGGTGCCAGTGATACAGGATAATCATGGTTGCCAATGAAAGTAAAGAATGTTTATGTCTGCAGAAAATCTGCCCTGAGATTATAGAAAAGATCGGAAGATAGCAATGACTAAGTCGTCAGCATCATAAGCATGAACAATCAATGTTGGTACCTAACTGCCACACAACCGGGAGGTATATTCTAGAGAGTAGGAAGAAAACGAAGGAAAAGGTCTTAATACAGAAAGCCACAAGAACCCATGGGGGAGCAAGAACAAGGTACATAGAACTCAGAACAGCAACGAGATAAGCGTATCTGAGCACCACATCGGAGTAAAAAGCAATCAGTGAGATTGACCCAACATCCTTCGCAACAGAAAACCGTTAGTGAACCAGTTTGGCTACGAGATGACATGTTTGCGCTGAGACCGGTTAGGGGGCGAGATGGCTCAAGTGGTTAGAGCGCGAATTTACTGACCGGAATGCCTGTGGTTCGAACCTGACATCTGCCTGTCGACTTCCCCTGTCGAGGCTCAGACAACCTGACAGTATCCCAGCCCTCATGCTTCTTTCGTATGGCATGGCAGCTAGGCGCCAAAAGGGTGGTACAACTGAGTGATTATCTTGTAATCTTATGAGACCGTCTAAGTGCCAGATCACGTGGAGTAACTTCACAGAGGCAAGCAGAATCACGTGGACCATGAGAAGATATGCAGATCCCGGTAGCCTAACAAGAAAGCAGCCACCTACGGCGCTCAAAGAAAGCTCTGGAAGAAGTAGACAGCTATCCACTGCTAGCTGTGTGAACACGACGCCAAATCTTTTCCAAACGTCGTTGGAACTGGTGCGATCGGAAAGAAGAAAGAAGCCTTAAACTAATCCTCCAGAAAGCAACTAGGTTGAAGATCAACATTAACCTTAATATGGTCGAGTTTGTGCAGAGTAACAGAGATAGAGGAAAACAAACATACCTTCAAATCCTTGATCTGCGCACCAGCCACAAGCATAGCACGAAGTAATGCTCTGCTCTGAAGCGCCAACCTTTGAAGTTCTTTCAAACCTGCTCTTGTAGGGCCGATCGTGGTCCACTCAGTCCCTGTAGGATCGGCGGGAGTGCATATAACCATTGCAGGAAGAACAGCCCGGTTGCCGTCCATTGATGCAAGTGCCTGACGCCGCTTTGTCAAATCTTCAAATTATTGGACATGAAAGATATGTTTCGGTTGTGAGTACGGTTATGCTTAGTGCGTTTCAACTTCAGCTGAACTCAAAAATGATCTCACCATGAGCAACAATGACACCGGAATAATGGAATAGTCTGGAGGTGATGAGTTATGATAAGTATGCAGTTTCGAGAGTTTTCACGACCTGATTAGGACGAGTATCATGTAACTGTCCAGATAAATACTCAGAACGGCAATTGGTAGTAGTGACTAAAGAGACTGAACCGACTCAAGTCGCCATTGGTGGGAGGCCCAGCCGAAATTTATCAAGTGACCTTTGAGTAGCACATTTACCTGATAAGTATGATCTGGGTCGATGGGAAAAATTAAATTTTCACACTTAAACAGAGTGGAAACGCAACCAGAAACCGAAGATTATACGACAGACGTATTCCAATAGTATAACAAAGACAACCGTAACGGTTGTGCTGGGAACAGAGGACGGCTGTTCAGACGGAAGCAACGGGAATACCAATCCCACAAATCCCACCCACAGCTAATCAGCACCATTGTCGCTACTTGACCGGGAATCCCTTAGGGACAGGTCGTCAATCGACCCAACGGGGATATTTAATGAACCGAACGGCAAACAAGTCACGTCGCTCAAGCGTGAACAGGTTCACCTGCTCAGATGCGGTAATTCAGAGATATCAAAAGCCTTCTCATTATCTGGTTAGTATCAATCCATAGGGTAAGTGTGACATGTTCAGGGCGTTACCATGTTCCGGGCAAACTATCGAACTAGGTTCAAGACTTCGCCCGTAAAAGAATATTCAGAGTTTTCCGGTAGACCTGGGCAAATGGAAGCATAAAAATGTGAATAGCGAGAGTTAGATTTCCGATTCAAAGTGGTTGTCTGGCAGTTAGTTGATAATGCAAACAAAATAAATGTAATTTAGCTCCGTAATGCACTATTCGCAAGGTTGCTGAAAATTCTTCGACAGCCCATGACCGGTTTCGCCATTTTTGGGACTTATTAAGTAGGCGCAGTCCCCGAGTTTCCGTCAACCTTATATTCTACTTGAAACCGGTTGTGAGCTATCGAATTTTCTGCAACCCTATGAGTAGTGCATCGTCCATACAAATGTGTCGCGATATCTCGAATATCGTACCAAATGACACATGAGGCGGCCTGGTGCAGCACATTCAGTTGCCTGGGAACATCACAAATGAGAGATTCAGCTGAATTCCCGATGAGTCTCTCGCAAAAAAACTATTTGAGTGTATTTTGATCATTTAGCTCCGTTTAATGTGGATGTGTCGTTGCGTTCACTTAGACCAACCGTATTTGAATCGGCAATTTGGTTGGAAAAGAGCGCTGATGTAAAATTAGCAGAAAGCTTCGCTTAAGCCACTCAGTCGAAACTGCTTGCAAAGCACAGGGAAAAGACCACTCGTACACTTCACTTGCTTACGACAGAAAAACCTCAGTCAAATAGAACGCTCCCTCCAGGTTGTGTCCTTCAGAAAGACAAGTGGACTAGGTCGTATTAGCCAAACAAAAAGAGAGGAGCATTTGGAACAGACCATAGCGAAGGGCCATGCAGCGACCATTCCATTTTGGAAACACCGGTTCTCATCTGATCGCCGAATTTAAGCAACATTGGGTGACCGGCTAGTACGTAGTTCGAAATCAACCCTGGAATCCTGACTGCTGCTGTCTAGGCTTGGTTAACCCG
This sequence comes from Opisthorchis viverrini, assembly GCF_000715545.1. Lineage (NCBI taxonomy): Eukaryota > Metazoa > Platyhelminthes > Trematoda > Opisthorchiida > Opisthorchiidae > Opisthorchis > Opisthorchis viverrini. Next base: position 269,372 of record NW_008751916.1, on the reverse strand, counting down.
GCAACAGCTCAGCCCTCCTGCTTCCTTCTAGTAACGTGAAGCCTAGGCCCTGAGTGTTACAGCTGAAAGATACTTCACTTATTATCACTACTGCTAATGAGCTCCACAGAAAAGAACAGCGCCAATTTTCTGTCTCGCAAGACGAACTGAAACAAGCCAATCCAAGTCCTAAGCGTTTGGGTGATCTTCTCCATGGCTAATACCATGTTCAAAACTAAAAGTTTTTTTCCACAACCCACTTTGTTGCAAAGCTCTGACCACTATAAAGTGGTCCATGGCAAAGTAATACCGTGAAACTGCCTGCTCCGATCGTTGCATAAGACAGCTGATGACCGGGAGGTTGAGCAAGCAGCTCCACCAAAACCGTGAACAGGCAAGCGAAGCAAATTGATGTGACACCGTATTATGGGAACTGTGAAGGTGGTAACAATGGTCCCATTTCAAACCAAATGATCAGTTGAAACTTGTGGGTCGTGGGTTGTAGCCTGGAAAATTATTGATAAGTTCGTAATCGGTTCTGTAGTACAAATAGCTTTTTCTATGCGTGACGGAAAGTCGGGTAATCGACCAGCCTACCCGAGCACTCTATGCCTGTGTTGCTGAAAGACTAACAAGCTAGGCATTGCGTGCGGGCAATATCTTCCTGCAACGTTTATGTGCAATATGATTCCGCTCTAGGGCATTCGGCGAAACAACGGCCCGCAGGCAAGTGTGCCAAATGAAAGCGCACAGTTACTGCGATCGGAGGAAAGATAACTCAAAAAATGAACGGCAATCGATTTATATGCAGAAAACTGCTGAAACGTTTTTGAAACTTTTTGACCGGTGATGATGTTGGAAACAAGGTACTGACCGACAATTATCATCTTAAATGAATCCGACCGATAATGGACTGAGTTCTGGACAAGTATTATTACTAGCACCATATGATGTCGCCGGATGTGAATGATAGCCACGAGGGATCGAAGCCCGAACACGGTTTTGCATAATCGTGTACCATTCAGCGTTCGTAAGAGTTGCTTCTACCGAGATTTCAGGCAATTTAAACGTTGCTTTGCTCAAATAGTCTATACTAAGCAGAGGATAATTTAGTTTGTTTCTATCGGAGTAATCAGTCTGAATACTACACCAATTTCACTGCTCGCCTCTTAGAAAACCTCACCTCGATATTGTTGAAATCTAGACGAGGCGTTATTCGAATTTAGCATTGACACCAACATCGGAGTAATTGTACGAACATCCAGAATTACGCTAGAAAAACCCACTTCTTGTCTGCGACACCAATTCAGTTAGTATCATTTATCGTATTGGGAGTTATGCTACTTCGAAAACAGTTTATCGTTTAACCTAATAGTTTTGTTTTGACGAGCATTTCGGTCGTAATCAGGACAACCACTTTACTGCAAAGTGTCAAATTTTTCAGTACACCCAGTGGGAAACAGTGCAGTTCTGCATGCGAACAGAGCAGGACTGGCCTATGGGACACAAGCCTTTCCATGTTTGGCTGCCATTATGTGAGACAATTACCAACAGGCATTTCCTGTAAGTCGAATAATTTCGATTTCGTTTCGCAGACAGCAACAAAACGTGTTAGAAAACGTGAGGGAAAAAGTGCAGATTAAATCAAGATTAATCTGACGTGGTTATGAAATAAACCGTCCTCAGCTCTTTTGGAAGATCGATGGAGATTTCTGCGAAGATTCAAGGCAGATTAATCTACGAAACAACAAGGATTGACAAGAAGTCTGAAACATCGAAAATAAACAAGCTAGATGAGCTGAAAGAATCAATAAGACGGTTGTTATGGACCACAGTCCCTTAATGCCTTTTTATTACCGTGAACGCCGGTCTGGATAGCCGCTTAATAGCTTGGAGCGCTTAACCAAACCAGAAAAGTCAATGAACGTGCGAGCCAGCTGCTCTATTCATCATTGTCGCTCACAAGTGGGTCAAAAAAGTAATACCAAGAATACAACTCACCTGTCAAGGGCGAGTGAAGAACAACCAATGAAATCTGTCTCAACTAAAAACGGTTATTCCATCGGCAGTTATGTAGTCCCGTTACGTTCGGAGCTGGTTATCCTAATAATACGAATACCTAGGTTCACGGTAGCAAAATAACAGTCTCTTAAGAGACGCGCATTCAGGTTATTCTGACGTACCATGCAAAGGTATAGGTAGGATAAATCGTGAATAAAAAGTTTCGAATACACTCATTCACTCCCGTTACATCGCGGAAACTGCCGAACTGCAGTAAGCCTCAACTCTAGCAACCCTGCTTACAGCAAACACATTTACAACGGAACCAATATGTTTGTCCCTGAATCACTTTTCCCATGTTGTACGGCCCATAAGGTGATTTGTTAGCGATTTTTGGCAACTGTTACTTTGGTCACACGAGTAGCAGAGGTTTGTCAGCGTCTATCGCACAGACCGATGGTATTTTTGATCAATAGGGAAAAATGTGAGAAAATTTAAGTTTTAAAACTTGGAAGTGGGATATTGAAAACGCACATATAGGAAAGTATTTGCATTCCAATAAGACATCGTAAACACCCTATCTGATTCCTTTGGATGAAGGTTAGTTTGGAAGAACTGACAACAATAACAAAAGATTGACCCATCTTTCATGGTACAACTGTGTCACATACATAATCAGCTGATACAAAAGAGCGTTTTGAAAAAGGGGTATGAACTAAACATCTGGTTTCGATAACTAACTGTAAACCTAGACTAAGTTACGTTCTCGTAGGCTTGCCTCAAGTGTTTTGGTGGGGCATTACGAAAGTGGGCTTGCATTCCTGTAGATTGTCACCCATTAAATTACTATTACGCCACAGTAACACCCATGCTAATGCACACGACATTTTAAACACTTTGAACAGGTTTAAAGACGGGGCCCACTGACCGCACAATGCTTTTATCTGCAAGCCTTTGCTAGCGGAATAAAACGTTTTACGCCAAAATATTGCGTTTTGTTGCGCATGTGCCCAAACCTCTGGCGGAATACTTTCCTAGCACCTCTGGGACCCCTGGAGGCCTAGATGGAGCTCAAAAATTTGGACCGTTACTCTGAACCCAGTTGCTTCTCTTTTAGTCCATCAGAGACACGTTGTGGCTTCCGAAAATGCAATTCGATTGTGAGAACACTGAGCGACTTTAAAGACCGGAACTTACCGTGAAGTTTGTAGTTTTTCGGCAATCGATAAACCATGGTATTCTCAAACGACTCTATATACAGCTGACGACTAATATTGAACAATGAAACAATCCAATTATCCCTGACAGCTCAAACTCAGTATGCTGTATGTGTTGTTTTATCTACTTAGTAAATATGATGGTGGATTTAAAGGAAATACAACTCTCATTTGCAAATCAATGTTTTTCACGGGAGACTCAAGTGAGTCTTTCGTTTATGATGTCCTCCAACCGAATGTGCTGCACAATGACCGCCTCGTGTTTCGATACATCGCAGAAACTACTAATAAGGCTGCTCGAAACTCTCTGACAACCAACGACCGGTTTCGTCCACGTAGGCACAGTCCCCGAGTTCCCGTCAACCCTATGTTCTACCTGAACCCAAATTGGGCAGATATCGACAAATACTCTCTTTCGCATATCAAACTGTAGAACAGCAGTTGAAGAACATCGTAAACGACAAATTCACTTGAGTATCCCGTGAAAACCGAACTGATCTGCAAACGGGTGTCTGTCACAATCAGCTCAATTTGGGTTCAAGTAGAACATAAGGTTGACGGGAACTCGGGGACTAGGCCTACCTATGAGCCCCAAAAAGGGCAAAACCGGTCGTTGGCTGTCGAAGAGTTTTCAACAACCTTGTGAGTAGTTCTCTTTACGGAAACACAACGCTCATATTGAAAGGGAATGTGAGTATTCCAGAGAGTCAAAGATGCTGATGACTGACAAGAGAATCTTTTATGTGGTTGATTTTGAGATAATTCATCGCATACGGCAAAGAAAATCCTAGGAAATTCTGCGAAAATGAGCTTTTGTACGGTGCTATAGCTATGGCTTCTCACTCTTACGATCGAACTCGCTCGGTTTTTTCAAATGTGCAATGAAGTGAACCAGTGTACTAACAGAAAACAAAAATTTGAAGCCCAATTTAAATTGATTGAGCAGTTGTGATGATCGATGCACAAAGCGATAGCAAAATAGGAATACGAAGAGAAAAATGTGAGTACCTGAGAAGCCTTCGTTTAGATCCACCAAAATCGGTTGGTTTTCCCAGTCATGAGTAACGAGAAGTTTTAAAAAGCGCAAAAATGCGGTCACAGGTGATCCAGTGGCACTGATTCGATTGGATGGATGCTGCACCGCAGAGTCGGTAGAAATCGGGTCGCAGAAGCCACCGGCGTATACGACCAGAAGTTCTACAGCTATTTCAGCCATTCGGGCGCCGGAATCCCACAGATTCTGCTCATCCCTCTTATCGGCCAGTTTAGCTACACCACTCTCTTCCTTAGTCTTGTAGGCCCTGTCGTAGACCAGATGACGAACTCCATCAAATTCAGCCTCAAACGGGCATGTGATGACAGGAAACCCGTGTGCGGACAACCAACGTTTGGCTAACCGACAAGCAGTCGGGAACACGTTGGTTCTACTTCGCGAAATACCGGCAAGCAAACCAGCGATCGTAGGCATGCTTTGGTTTAATCGGATCCAAGCCAACGAGCTAGGTGTCTGCACTGGTGACTTTACGGTGTCCGCCGCACTGGGTAGGCTGTGGTCGGGTTCTTTGGACTGCTCACCAATTTGTTGCAACAGACGAAGTTCACGTGGTTGGGCGATAGAGACACGAAACACGATTCCGTCCTGAACAATACAAATGTTGCGAAAAAACTCAGAGCGTTAGGGGTAAAGCAATCTAATGGAAAAATGGGGATCACCTCTGCTGCAACTCACCGCATATGAGAAAGAGAGTCATCTGCTAAACCCTGAAAAGCCTATGCACTTATTGGTGCATTCGAGGTGCACCGTCCATTAAGATGTAGTTCATCCGATTACCGTATCGTCCCTTTATTGAGAGGTTCGGTGAATAATTGGTAGATTGATGGTTGGGCAACACCAAACACGACTCAGTTCTGCTAGTTGAAAGAAAACCCACTGTCCCTCTGCCTTGAAACTCGATCAATCCGGCAATTTATTCAGTAAGCCTGAAGAAGCTTATGTCGAAAGCGGAGTGTTACTCAACAACAAATCCATCGACCGTTTGGCAAACTTTCGGTTCTAAACACTTCCGAAACTGACTGAGACGCCTCAACTTCTAATTATCCTCACCCTGTGAGCAAATCCAGCTAACGGCTTTAAACTGTTCGCCAGCAGCAGGAAGCGGTATAACTTGAAAAAAGGATAAGTCGAAAAATCTATCACTGTCACTGGCCACTGAACTGCACGCAAGGGACTGAAAAAAATCGTTCAGCTGTAGCACCCTTTCGGTACCTAACTGTCATGCCACCCGAAGGTTGCTCGAGGGCTGAGATACTGCCAGGTCGCCCAAGCCTAGACAGGGGAAGTCGAGTGGCAGAGGTCGGGTTCGAACCATGGACCTTCCGGTCAGTAACCACTGGGCCACTAACCACTGGGGCCATCTCGCCCCCCATGTTAAGGACTGATGTTTGATGAGATTGCTTGAACACAGGAAGTCGAGGTAACTTCAGTAGTTCGCTGAGAATTGACAAAAAAGTTTACAATAATATCAAACTTGCGAGAAAAAAATGAAAGTTGAAAAAATTCAGTTGAATACCGTCCCCACAACAAGTATAGTGCGGTGTGGGAAAGCTAATGATAAGGCTGGAAAAAGTGTGTTTAGACGGACAACCAGACAGATCGAAACGTTCTTGAATGATGCGAATTCAACGGGAATAAAATTGAAGAAAGTGTAAGGACGACCGACATCTCAGAACTCCCGCATTTAGACTGTCATCATAATCCACTGGGCATCAGTCCCACTGCGTATGGTCTGGGAAAGTACGACAATTCACATGTTGTTCTACTTTATTGATTATTCTGGAGACACAAAACCGGAAGGACGAGACGTCAGCCCCACCCCTTGCGTGGTCCAAGTTAACCGGCGGTAAATCGGAATATGCTACAAAGGCGAGTGTGTGTAGTTGCGTAATCGCCCCGGTCAACCCACAGCCTTCAAATGAAATAAATCATCGAAAGTGGGACTAAGCACAAAACGATAACTGTCGCTTATGGAAAATAAATATTCCAGTGCGTGTTAGACATCAAACGAAAATAGAATGCCTCGAATTTCTCAGAAAAACTATCAGTTTCGAATCAGCATAAAAATCGAACCCCTTTGGCATGCAAAACTTGCGTTTGCTTGCTCCATAAAACCTTATGAAAAGCTTGTGATGAACTACACTGGTACAAAAACATTCGCAAAAATCCCCTTTACAACAAACGTTGAAAGTTCAAAATTGATTGGTGAGGGCAGAGATGTAGGTCGAATAGTTTTAACTACGGCAGACAAAATATGACATTGGTTTTCGAGGTAAGTCGTGAAGCGCTTGTAAACCAAAAAACTATTGCCAGATATATTTTTCAACGTTCATTCAAAGCGAAACGATATCAGAACTGACGGGCGTTTTATCAGCTTCGTTGTCAAAAATCAACTGTTTTATTCTGAGTACACTCATCCCAACTGGTCAGCTGACTCACCATATTACGTTGAAGTGATCCAAGTATCGCCACCAGATATTCGTACAAATGGACGAGATGGCTCAAGTGGTTAGAGCGCGAATTCACTGACCGGAAGGTCTGTGGTTCGAGCCCGACCTCTGCATCTCAGCTTCCCCTGTCTAGGCTTGGGCAACCTGGCAATATCCTAGCCCTCGTGCTTCCTTCGCGTGGCATGGCAGCTAGGCACCGAAAGGGTGTTACAGCTGACTGTTTATCTTTTTTTATTATCTTATTCGTATAAAGTATACATGGAGCGACTAGCACAATGTAGTCGGACACAACGGAAACCGTCTTTGTGTAATTTTGCCAGTTCGTAGAATCTGGTTTGATTGTTCGATTTAAGTACGAGAAAAGAACCGCTAATGGTCTCTTCAGCCTTCGTCTAGTTTTGTTATAAGCGTCAACCGATTCTTCACAAGATTAGAGTTCACCGGTTTTCGTTCCTCAGGAATTCAGCAACCCTACGTCCCGCTTCTTTAGCCACTGTGAGTGGGCTGTTTAGATATGGCTTCGTGCGATGTTGAGATTTATGCCTTGTTGTAATACACACTTTTCAGCTCCATCTAAAGTTCATTCAGACATTTACTGAACAACTCATGTTAGCGAAGGTTTCTCCGCTACTTGGTGGTTGGCCTAATGAATTATGGGACGCCAAAAGTCCAGTCTTAGGAGCTTTAACCTGCTGGTTTTTCGATTCTAAGTGCAAGGAAATTGGACGTTTTCACGATTGTGTATAGTTGCACTACATGGGAGAACACATCAATTGCGAGTGTAGTCTATGACACGTTGTCTATGTCACACACTCGAGAGTTTCGGGTAAACCAGCAGAAAAGCAAAGGTTTCGATCAACGGACATAAACTGCATACCTGGGTTGTTCAAAGAGCGAGATAATCAAACTGGAGAGATCGGATCCCATGCAATTGCTGAAGAACATAGGGCCAACTTTGATGACGTTCATATCCTACAGCAAAATGTCGACTACGTTGTGCTGAATTTGTGCTTATTCACACGACACCGTGAAGGACCAGGTCTGACAGTGTTGTGCAAAAACGTGACCGACAATTCAGTCACAAGGCATACGTACTCACAACGTAACATACATAAGTTTCAAAGCGTGTATGGCTTCCAGCTGTATGTGTGCTTTTCAACTGACTGAAAACACGAAAGTTTTCACTCAGTTTCAATAGCACTCATTTGTTCATCAATAAAGTCCATCCTCGGGTTCCGGAATACTACTTGCAGTACTGGCAGTGTAAGTCAACAGCATGTTCACTACGAACCAACTAAACTGCCTAAACTCTTCCAGATTCTTCGAAATCATTTCGGAAATGACCAATCAGTACCCGTTCTCTCTCTCTCTCTTGAAAAGCCACCGGGCTTCCGAGTCAGACGTAGTGGATTCCTGTGTTCTGCCTTAACTAGACTGAACCTACTCAGAAACAGGAAACAGATCAGGTCAATCACTCATCATAGTTTGAACGACTGTTCCAACCGTATATGTACAGTCCTTAACCTGAACAAAACACAGCTACTGGTTTAAATGCTGTAAAACGCGAATCAAAGAATATCAAGCAAGATTTCGCCCTGACAACCGACTGATCGATAAAGCTTCTACACTAACTCAAGGTGTCGGCAACGTCACCAATACCGCCGATCAACGGTCATGGTCTTCCACTACCTCAAAGGAACTCTCACATTCATCAACAGGTCAACCCTTCTACATTTATTTTATCAAAGAGGGATGGCACTTCTTGCTTTCGCACTCCTGGCCATGTAAGGAATTACAGCAAACGGCCCAAAAGCCTTCCATAACTAGTGGGGTTCATGATTTGTTTCGGCTTAGCTGAACAAAACCTCTCCCCGAGTAATTTTTGCGCAAGCGATTTTCACTTCTGTTGAGTTTCCCAAGTTAGGCATAATCTTCGGATGAAAATTGTTATAAGATGCCATAAAGATAACTATGAGAAAATTGGACTATATTGGACATATTGGACTAAATTGGACATATTCACGTAAGCATCAGTTGGTGTCTACTAGAACGACAATTAGGATCGTTGTGATCGATGAGTTAATGAGACGAACGCTGAAAGGTTATCAAAACTCTTATGTGCAAATAGTTGCTGAAGAAAGCCTTGTCGATCTGGATTATGCAGACGACATCGCTGCCATCTTCGAAGAGAACGAGAAGGCGTAGGTATTTTTGGATGAACTGACCAAAGTCATCCCGTCGTTTGGCACCTAATTCGCACCCAAAAAATGTAGGGTCATGCTCATGGACATGCAGTCACTGGACACGCCACTTACAATCCAGAAAGAGGTACTGGAAATTTCGAATGGTTCTATGTATCTTGGAAGTTGTATTAGCTCCGAACGTAGTGTGACATATGAGCTCAATGCGCGAATCTGTAAGGCTCAAATGGTGTCTGTTAATTTGAGGCACCTATGGCGTCAAAGCGATATATTCTTGAATCTCAAGAAACGTGTGTATCAGGCACAGTACGGACTGTTTTGTTCTACGGCTGTGATACTTGGCCTGCTCGAGCAGCGGAACCAGGACGTCTTCAGGTTTTTGGCAACCGTTGTCTCAGAACCATAGCTCGTGTGGGTTAGTGTCGGAAAATCTGTAACAAGGTAATTGGAAAGTGAGCGTCCGGTTGTTCAACAGTGACTTCAATCGAATAATGTGTCCCGCACCAGAAGCTGCGTCAGTCAGGCCCCCTATCGCGTATGCCGAACCACGCTGTTTCCGTGCCTAATTCAGAGTGGCGGAAGAATACAGGTGGCCAACCTTTCACCTAACAGAGGGGTATAAAATGATTACGAAAAGTTTCCATGCTGTCGGTGCGAATTGCCTTCCAGGATGTAGACTGCATGATCCCCACACCGCGTGGTTAGAAACGCTGCAAGATACGGCCACTAATCGACTTCACTCGCATTCTTGTAGTCAATTTTTAACCAGATTGCCTGAATGAGTGTCTGGAGGTGTAGGCACCTCATGATGATTGTGATAGGCTAGCACTAAGTCGCATCACCATCTACTTTTATCCTTTTCTTTACAATATGGCTTTCAAATAGACCACGCCAGTACCGCAGTAAAACATCGGTGTCATACTGACGATGATGATAACGATCATCAGACGGTATTTCGGATTTTGCATCTTCTATTATCCTCAAAAGCAAGGCTTACGTTGTTATTGAATCGTAAAGCAAGGCTTACGTTGTTGTGTATTGAATCGTGACTACCTCTTGAGTTATGTAACTAAAAATCGGTTGAAGATAAACACGCCAAAGTACAGGTACAGTCAGCTTGAGAACTCCGACATGTATCTTCTGTTTAAAAAAGGTAGTGAAATTAATCACTGGTTGAAAGTATATATATATATATATGTATATACATATATATATATGTTAGGGGGAGGGGCTAGTTGCGCCAAACCGTGTCCAGTTTGTCATCGACGTCACAATGGAATGAACATTTTAAAGGGTTTTTAATCTTGGTATTGAAATCCTACCAAGGAAAATCATACCAGGAAAAGACTAACGAACTTGAACAGCACGAATGCCAGAAGTGGTCACTTGTTTGAAACGAGTATGGCACCTTCAGAGTCAAATGCTATACTTCAGGATTTCCAATCCTCTTGAGTCTTTATGAGGAAAAGCTCGAGATTGTTGACCGGATTACTAACCTGGTGAGGAGCAAGCCGTGATTGCGTTTTGGCCGAAGTCAGAGCACGCAGTAGCAAGGTGAGCGCAATATTCTCCAACTTGCGTCAGCTGTGGCACCAAGGACGAATTTCGCCTAGGCTGATGACTCGCACATTGTGAAAACAATATTGCACTGCATGGTCTCCAAACATTTGCTGATCGGTACCTTCGTCACTTGGCAGGCGTAAGCCAGTTGCAATTTTCGCGATGAAACGGTGCGTATGATTGAGATGGCTAAACGGTTCATGCTAAAAGCTACTGACCATAATGTCGAATCACATCCTGACTAGCAGAGCGCTTTTGTCTAGGACTGAGCAACTTGGCATCATTTCAGCTCTCGCACTTCCATCGAGTTGCACTACAGGTGGACGACAGTTAGTCGGTCTGCCGAAAAGCACCATTTTCCACTCCTATACTGTCAGCAAACAGATTCCAGGTAGCAAACTATGATTTGGCCATGCGATGTAGGAATGGCTACAGCCGAACAGAGTGCAGTTGCATTTCCTTGGTTGGGTTCACTGAAATTCACCTTGATGTAGCCATAAATCTCACATTGCTTTGTGGAATTCAGCAAGGTATTTACTGTTGACACTGGTAAAGATCGTGAGACATTGCCTGGACAAAGTGATTTTGAGACCGTTCCATCCTGTTTTGCAGATGTAATGCAAAACATCACAGTTGTGTATTCCAGCTACTTCCCGATCCATATAAGTAGCCTAAATTTGATGCGACAGCAGCTTCCAGGCTCGAGATGTAGTGCTACATGCATCTTTTGGACGTACGCTATTCCTTTCTATCCAATGTGTTTGTGACACCTTGAAAATTCAGCTGATGCCAATGGTTGGAACAGTTTCGGAAGCAATGGGTGTGACCGGACGAAATATAACCCCGTTACGGGCAGATGCTGTTCTGTGTCCATTTCCACAAAAACGATTCCGTATCTGTCACTGATTCATCCCGAACGAATATTTGCATGGTTCTCGAACAGTTCTCAAACTTTAGTTGTGAATCACTCTGAGTAGATAGGATTCGTTAGTCGCTAACTTGGTTCTTTACTTGGGGCAATAGGGAAAAGTTGTAGTCCTGGTATGACTGACGGCTTTCGAACTAATCTGCCTGATGAGATGACTTATCAGCCACTATGGATGGAATGTAGCGACTGAGTTGTGGTCCTACTGTATTAAATATAATAAAATAAGATAATCGTTCAGCTGTAACAACCTCTTGGTGCCTAGCTACCACGCCACCCGAAGGGAGCACAAGGGCTTGGGTACTGCCAGGTTGTCCAGGATTAGACAGAAGTCGGGTTCGAATCACGGACGTTCTGGCGAGCATATTCGCGCTCCAAACAATGAGTCAAGTCGACCCTTTATAATTCAACATTATTTTGTAATACCTATACTACCGGTAGAATGGTAATCCAGTGATAGTTCTGATTATATATATATATATGTATGTGTATATATTCC
>NW_008751916.1:251789-257086 GCF_000715545.1 Opisthorchis viverrini | reverse complement strand
TATATATATATATATATGTTAGGGGGAGGGGCTAGTTGCGCCAAACCGTGTCCGTTTTGTCATCGACGTCACAATGGAATGAACATTTTAAAGGGTTTTTAATCTTGGTATTGAAATCCTACCAAGGAAAATCATCCAGGAAAAGATGTTAGGGGGAGGGGCTAGTTGCGCCAAACCGTGTCCAGTTTGTCATCGACGTCACAATGGAATGAACATTTTAAAGGGTTTTTAATCTTGGTATTGAAATCCTACCAAGGAAAATCATACCAGGAAAAGACTAACGAACTTGAACAGCACGAATGCCAGAAGTGGTCACTTGTTTGAAACGAGTATGGCACCTTCAGAGTCAAATGCTATACTTCAGGATTTCCAATCCTCTTGAGTCTTTATGAGGAAAAGCTCGAGATTGTTGACCGGATTACTAACCTGGTGAGGAGCAAGCCGTGATTGCGTTTTGGCCGAAGTCAGAGCACGCAGTAGCAAGGTGAGCGCAATATTCTCCAACTTGTGTCAGCTGTGGCACCAAGGACGAATTTCGCCTAGGCTGATGACTCGCACATTGTGAAAACAATATTGCACTGCATGGTCTCCAAACATTTGCTGATCGGTACCTTCGTCACTTGGCAGGCGTAAGCCAGTTGCAATTTTCGCGATGAAACGGTGCGTATGATTGAGATGGCTAAACGGTTCATGCTAAAAGCTACTGACCATAATGTCGAATCACATCCTGACTAGCAGAGCGCTTTTGTCTAGGACTGAGCAACTTGGCATCATTTCAGCTCTCGCACTTCCATCGAGTTGCACTACAGGTGGACGACAGTTAGTCGGTCTGCCGAAAAGCACCATTTTCCACTCCTATACTGTCAGCAAACAGATTCCAGGTAGCAAACTATGATTTGGCCATGCGATGTAGGAATGGCTACAGCCGAACAGAGTGCAGTTGCATTTCCTTGGTTGGGTTCACTGAAATTCACCTTGATGTAGCCATAAATCTCACATTGCTTTGTGGAATTCAGCAAGGTATTTACTGTTGACACTGGTAAAGATCGTGAGACATTGCCTGGACAAAGTGATTTTGAGACCGTTCCATCCTGTTTTGCAGATGTAATGCAAAACATCACAGTTGTGTATTCCAGCTACTTCCCGATCCATATAAGTAGCCTAAATTTGATGCGACAGCAGCTTCCAGGCTCGAGATGTAGTGCTACATGCATCTTTTGGACGTACGCTATTCCTTTCTATCCAATGTGTTTGTGACACCTTGAAAATTCAGCTGATGCCAATGGTTGGAACAGTTTCGGAAGCAATGGGTGTGACCGGACGAAATATAACCCCGTTACGGGCAGATGCTGTTCTGTGTCCATTTCCACAAAAACGATTCCGTATCTGTCACTGATTCATCCCGAACGAATATTTGCATGGTTCTCGAACAGTTCTCAAACTTTAGTTGTGAATCACTCTGAGTAGATAGGATTCGTTAGTCGCTAACTTGGTTCTTTACTTGGGGCAATAGGGAAAAGTTGTAGTCCTGGTATGACTGACGGCTTTCGAACTAATCTGCCTGATGAGATGACTTATCAGCCACTATGGATGGAATGTAGCGACTGAGTTGTGGTCCTACTGTATTAAATATAATAAAATAAGATAATCGTTCAGCTGTAACAACCTCTTGGTGCCTAGCTACCACGCCACCCGAAGGGAGCACAAGGGCTTGGGTACTGCCAGGTTGTCCAGGATTAGACAGAAGTCGGGTTCGAATCACGGACGTTCTGGCGAGCATATTCGCGCTCCAAACAATGAGTCAAGTCGACCCTTTATAATTCAACATTATTTTGTAATACCTATACTACCGGTAGAATGGTAATCCAGTGATAGTTCTGATTATATATATATATATGTATATGTATATATTCCTCGGCATCCTCTGCGAAGCACGTTCATGTGAGGGATATCATAAACAGCACATTCAGATACGATACAGCTGAGTCTCCGGTTAACCCCAACTGAAATGGCGAATGAGTGCTTGTCTTTTCAAGTAGTTCATACTAGCCGCATATGTTTTAAAAGCCTATTTTGTTCGGACGATTTCTCTTGGATACCGTCAAAGACGAACGATGTTCGAGTTCATGATTTGTAACCGAAAACCCAAACTTAATACACAAACTCCAGTGTTACTTCTGTCTATATCCAGTTTGGTGGCTGTCAATAAGTGAATTAAAATGGTGATTTTGCGGTGTTAAAGTAGAGGTGATGTTGTATGTCTCTTTTGTACTATGTTAGATATTTACTCATAGTACAGATGTTTGCTATAATTCAGAACTACCTGCCAACTCGTGCGCTTTGCATCGAATACTGCAGATATTCGCACAACAAAAACATGATAAAATAGTCGAGTTCCCCGTTGGCACAAGGGACTGACTCCTCTGTCAAGACTTGACTAGTTGTGCTCCAACTACTCGTTCACAAAAAAGGCATGAAAAGCGACGGTGCGGATATCCACAGTTCTATAAAAAGAGGCCTTTGGAACAATGTCAAGATGAAGGAAGATGCTGCATAATGCGTGAACACGTACTCGATTCATAAAACACCTTTTTCAATAAATAAGAATAATGGTAGGATAGGGTTGTGGTCGTATAGGGAGGCGCAGCTCTGGCCTTGTCAATGCAGTGGAAACGTTGGATAAACAAGGGTGAGATGTGTTAGTGACTGACCGAGACTGGAAAGATAAGCAGCTCGACTGTTCGTGTTCAGTGAGAACCCCAGTAAAATCGGAGTTATTTTCCAAAACCTACAAGATAACTAGAGAAGCGACAGAACGAATAGCACTGATCATTGCCCCCTAGAATTCTTCATTGTTTCCACCCTAAAACATCTCCCTAACTAATCTTACTAGTTTGTACGGAACCTTATTACTAGAACTGTTTGCCATCACAAGCCGTAGGCGGTTACAGAAACCAAATGCAAAAGAGCATTAACGCTAGAAATCCGGTGGCGTAGAAAACGCAGAAAGTAAGCTAATACTGAAAGCACGGAGTGATAAAACCAAAGTGTAAACAAGAAGGAGCCGATGCAAACGGAAATTCGGACACCCACATGGATGCAGTGCTGCACTCATAAATGCGGTTTTTCAAGTTGAACACCAGTCAAAGTGCAACCGTCATCAGCATCGTGTCATCACCTACAGCATAACATCAGCGTTCGACACTGATGCTTCGCAGCCGTAAATTAGAGCGCAAAATGACTTTGTGGCATTTTGTCAATGCTAGTCTGACTGACTTTTTGAACCGTTTCTTTGAGTGAACATTTTAAGAACTGGCCTCAAACTAGGGTTTTCAATCAAACCCAATAAAGATAACACTTGTCCTGCTCCGCGATTGGTCCTATTCGCCGAGAACGTCACAAACATGTTGGGATCCCGGAAACCTTATTATGACTGGAATAACACAAAACTAAAACCCACCAGGAAAATATCCAGCATATTCTCTTTGGTCACGTGAGAGGGAATTCCGATAGGCGAAAGCAGTTCATGAATTCGGATCACCAAAAGTTGCTTCATACGAGTGAAAACAGTCAACTCGTCCGGCCATTTGCCTGACTGTTCCAAAGTAATGATAACTGAAAGGAAACAAACAGACAGATAATTTTTAGGGACAGACTTTCCAAGAGATCCTGTCTATCGAAAATTCGATACAAGAGATGTATTATGGTTGACTAGTAGGCCATTGACCCGTTCGCCGAGCTTAGTAATCAACTTGCCAGTATTGCCATCTTGAGGGGTTGGCTATCTGATGAGTAGATTGTTTTCATCTCCACAGGTGTGTGAGCTAATATGTTCTCCGGAAAGTCCTTGTTACCTTGCAGTGTCGAATACGAAACAAGCTAAACACGGCCAACCTCTGGTTTGGCAGAAAAGTAGGAAAGTCTCTATCAGTGAGGTTTCATTCACTTTGGTAGTTGCCGCATCCCCGAATGAGAATAAAGATACACAGACGAGTACATTCGTGGACAAGAATTCTCTATTGCAGAACATAAAGCAAGTTTTTTTTTCTGGGTATCCACCACGCTCCAAAAGAAATTAGGTAACCGACTGAGACGCCGCAAGGCTTTTGGAGCTGGGTGTCCTCAAAATGTTGTCTGTTCTGAATGGCTGTTGCAAGTCTTCTGAAAGGAGTCAATGTGGTAAATATCTAGCAAAATATAGACTGGAAGATCTGATCGAAGCCATCCCACCATGTTACAAGCGAGATGAAGTGGAGCAAGCCATGGTCGGTAATGCATACGTATCCATTCTAAGTTGTGCCCACCAGAGAACAAATATGTAACGTAGTAGACAGTTTGGATAGTATTAACTGGACTGTATTGTTTACACAGGAATACAGCAAATGCACACCTCTGTCAAAGGTGTAAAGATAACTTCGGAGCGCTTACCATATAGGGGGAAAATCGGCGAGGTGATCTTCATCAGTTCCACTCTTTCTTGCTCACCGTCGGCTTTACGCTTGCGCCTATATGCTGCCACAGCAGATGTGGACGGAATGCAGAGTCCTGGTGCAAACACTTCCGTATCACGAAACGCAGCTGAAATGGGTAGTATTCCAGTCACATTCAACGGGAGTTTGTCGTTCAGGCCTCGCAATAATCCGCGTAATCTGTCCATGGAACGAATAAGGCGTAGAGAAGAAGTCGTGGGATACGGATTACCAAGAAGGGTTGGGTGCGCAGTCACGAGGGCGTTCAAGCGATCTGAACTGAGTTGATTCCAAGCCCAATTGTTGAAGGAGCCACGAACCAGCTGAAAGCGACTGAAGCATAAAGTGGTTGCATATTTAAATAACGCGCTTCACTTGGTCAGTATGCCGGCGTTTTTGTGAAGTGTCACAAACAAGGAACTGTTTGAATAGTCCGAAGGACCAACGACTTCAATGCAAGCATGCCTGTTCGATGCTACTCAATCACAACGGTTTTATGCTCCAAAGTAGTACACGACGCAAGGCAATGGAGATCAAGTATGTTAAACGGGTAAACAGAGAAAGGTAAAAGGATGATGGGAGTGATTGTTCAATACCTAACTAGCAGCGGTGCATAAGCGACAGTTCATGCTGTGAGCTTTATTCAATAATCGTCAGACGGGTGTCATGCAAAGTGTTTCTAAATGTCATAAAGACGTTCCGAATAGAACGCAGATAGCTTCAACAACTATCAAACCCCCTACTGCTCAACAGGAAAGTAAGAAGGCCACTCAAAGCACGAACGTAAAACTATTGGAACAGCGAATATATTATCAGGAATCCCTGCTG
>NW_008751916.1:233111-251679 GCF_000715545.1 Opisthorchis viverrini | reverse complement strand
ATTACAATGTCGAAATATGGTTGAGGAGTTTTCTTGATCGGTCCGCACTTTAATGAAAGACGAAAGAAAGCACGTGCAGTTCTTTACAATCAGTGAGATAAACCAGTGAAACAAACTGATAGACTGCCTCAACACCGCCAGTAATTCCAAGCATAAACTTGAGCTTGAAACGATGAATTGGAACACGTTACCTGTGTTGTCTGCATAACTGTGCTTATGCCGTCCTAACAAGGCCGATCGCATGCTGAAACTCACCCGTATGAACTCGGGTGACCCACTTGAAAGTCTGCATTTCGCTGTACCACCGAAGAGACCATGCATAATGGTCAAATAATCGACCACTGTCATTAGCAAATTGTTCAAATAGAGTGGCCACGGGCTTTCCAAATAAAGTTAGATTGAAGAAGATATTCAGTAGGTGGGTAGCGTACAAAGGACTCTCGTTCGTGTATACTCCTCTTTTGGCCGTATGCGATAACCATGGACTTGGGTCTTTACCAAGTGCAGCACAATACGGAAGATCGTAAAAAGTGGTGGAACGCAAAATTCCCACCAACCACCGATAAGGTCTCGATCCAGCCAAGTGCACCAAGCGCACGAAAACCAAGGAGTACATCAAATGGACTTTTACGGACTATACAATGGGGAATGGAACAAGTACAACGTGATATGAAGCGATGTGAACTCGGAATACGTCCGGGGATATGCATGAACTTATATGGGAGAGAGTATGAGCATGGTTGATGGACGAATCGGATAGTTGGGTAAATAGAATATACAAGGAACGGTAAAAGGGTAACTCACGTCTGAAGAACATAGTCGACAATCTGTTTAACAACGTCAGATTCCGGGGACCATACGACACACTCCTCAAGGTCACCGTAAATCCGGCGCAATTCAGCCTTACTGCCCCAAAACTCGCGGAAGGTTTTCCCAGCTTCTGTTCCACTAGGTGGTCCTCTGGTTACTTGTACATTCGCCAAATCGCTGTTGAGTTTCAAACCAATGGCTGGAAACTCAACCTAATAACATTGTGCGTAGGATCAAAAAAGAATTGGGTACCTTGTTGCCCATCGGAACGGTGACTTTACTGATGAATACAACACGGTCTCTTAAGGCTTCATTCAAGGTCTCAAGAATCCGGTTCAGTAAATGTTCCCATCGTTTAGGTGTTGTATTGGTATTACCACAGTTCTCTTTCCGAAATCTGACCAAAATTGAAGACTTTATCCACAGCTTACATAATCAGATGATCAAATACTTCAACAGGATCCATTCAACCGAATGCTTCTTGGGACCTGTAGTGAAAGAAGAGGACGGTTAGTTGAATACCTAAGCTTATATCTAACTAAACACGACTATTCCCAAATGAGTTCCCTCCATAGGATCACTCATCATCGAAGCGAATTCCCCAATGAAATCTAACTGCAAAGTGGCACCTTTTGATAGACCACTCCGTAGTCGCAAAACGACCACTGTATATGTCCACCGGACAAACAACTTTCCTAAAGCAAGGTGTCAAATTCATTCATTTATCTCGGTTTCAATTAGGAATGCAACTAAACGCATTATACCCAAGTTGAGTTCTGAGACGGCTGATGCTGTAAAACAAGATTTTCGTTGGCAGTCAGTCTTCTGGAAGGACCGCTGTATGCAATGGATCAGAGGTGTTCGTTTCTGAGCGAGTCAATACGATGATGGAGGCTTCAAGAGTTAACACAGATGTTCTCTCCTGAGACGGGCTTTACACACGGTAAGAGGTCTATCTAGAGACAAATGTACAAGCATATCAAACATGGTAGATAACGTGGCACGTACGAACCTTGGCGGCGAAACAAAAGTTTTCTAGTACCAATGCCGTCAATGTGATGATGAAGCACACCATCTCTCAGAGGGCATTATCGTAACCCATTCACATACCGGTCTTGATGAATTCTGAGGTTGTGACGAGACAATGATGATAAGTTGAGCCGCTCAAAATGCCAATGCCTCGAACTCAGTAACAACGGCGATGATCCATGTTAACGCCTCGTTTTGTATCTGGTCTTCAGTCATCCCACTGTATACATCAAACTCCGACATGATGTATAGGTTTAGACAGCCTTGTCACGACACGTCAACGCCTTGGTTGACATTCCGCTTGCTCTTCCAGAAGTTGCGTTTAAGCAGACAGACTAAGCTCTCTACACTACTGCTGCCACTTCTTTTGTTTCAAAGTTTCGTTTCCGTTCTGTCGTATACCCCCAACTTGATGACTACCTCAGTGAAGATCTTGGGCGCGTCAGTCAGGCACACAGGAATAGCGTACCCTAAAAACCGCACACTCCAATCACCCAACGGTTGGCCGTGACCGCCGACGCATCATCCAATACGGTCGATTTACTTTTGAAACCAAAGAGTACGGTGCTGCCAAAAGGCAACTGCTGTGCGCAGCCGCATCAGGAATGAGACAGTAATGCCTTATTCCCTGCGTTCCCGGGTTAGGCCGACCCTCTGCACCCTAGAAGGTTAGACAAGTCATTGGCTAGGGGAAGAGTCACCAAAGATAACCCTACTGTCCGCTGCCTCGTGGGTCAGGTTTCTGAGACAGAGACCAGGGACAGGGTCCCCGAACAAAACCCTACATATCCCAGTGAGTTAGACATTTGAGCCAAAGGCTCAAGGTGGAGACCTCAATCGAAACCCCTTCCTTGGCCTGGGTAGCTGCGAAATATCATTTGCCGTGCAGGTCGGTGCCCACCGATGTCCCTCCCCAATCCCTTCCCACCACACAAGTAAACGTCGCTGGGTCATTTAACCGTCAGTTATCTGACCCAAGGGCTTCTCACTGACTACTAACAATAAAAAAATAACACCCTTCTAAATCCACGAAATCCTTTCCATAAAGTAGCTTTTAACATCCGTACTCTCGTTTAAATTGGCAAACAGGCAATGCTCGCTGAAATCTTAAACTCCCTCAAATACAAGACCCAAACGCGGTTATGCATTCCAGAACGTCAAGGATGAACTCAGCCCTTTCACGTTTCTCCTTCCGTGTGTCCGGTGACCCAGAAGTTATAACTCATGGAATGTATGGCGTGGGAGTTGCACTCAGCCCCAGAGCTAAACGCGCTTTGCTGGATTGGATCCCAGTGAACAGTCGTCTTTGCGCCGTCCAGTTATCCGGTTCAATCAACCTCAATGCCTCTATGCATAAAAAGCGGCGCCTGTTTGTAGTGTCGACTTATGTCCCAATGGACTGCAGTTCTGATGCTGAGGATACTTTATACAGAGAGCTACCCCGGTTTATTCGTCAATCAAAAAGCACCAATATTTCGATCCTTGCGGGCGATATAAATGCATTTAGATGTACCACCCTTTCGGTGCCTAACTGTAATACAATCAGAAGGAAGCACGGGGGCTCGGATTCTGCCAGGTTGTCCAAGCCTAGACATGGAAAACGAGAGGCAGAGGTCAGGTTCGAACCATGGACCTTCCGGTCGGTGAATTTGCACTCTAACCACTAAGCCACCTCGCCCCTATATGAATGCTTAAGTAGGTTGTCTCAGCCTCATGGAATCACATTCGGGTGGCCGATTCGGAGTCTATGCATGCCACACAGACAACGGAGTCCGACTCCTTCAGTTGTGTGTTGATCATCAGCTGTTTCTGGCAAGTGCGAACTTTCAACGTCAGTGTTCGCGCCGCGTACCCTAGCGGTCACCAACTGCAAATCATCCGTGGACCCATTTGGACCACGTGGCAATCAGCCACCGGTGGAGAGCCACAATTCGAGCCTGCCGTGGTGCCATGGTGCTCGCACGCCTGGCGGTTTGTTTCCCTTCAGGCCATCGTAAGTCAGCAAGAACCATGCCAATCACTATATTCGAATAACTACCACAGTTTAACAGTATCGATGATGTTTGTGTGTTTATTATTATACTTACCCTATGTACTCATATTGAACCTTTGTAGGTACATTTCAGCTCATCGATGCTTGTTGATAGATAAGTAGAATGCTGTTTATCCTCGATAACCCGGACTCTGTCCTAACTCGTTCTCGGAAACGTCTCACAGTAAACCAATGCTGTTGTGGCAGTGACGATTTGGATGAAGCGAGGCAGACGGTCTTCTGGCATACAGAGTACATGTCCTAACCAGCGTAACCAGTGAAGCGTGAGCAATTCACCTATCGTCGGAGAGTTCCTTATTCCTAAAACCATCTAGCGTACTTGAGCATTATTAACCCGATGTTCCCACCGGATACAACCAATGATTTGAATACTTTACAACACTACAATTCGTGGGCGTGAAACCCATGCGGCAGAATTATTTAGGTTATTGAAAATGTTTCGCATTTTTGAGGGATCTGAACCAAGGACAGCAATATCGTCCGCATATTTAATGTTTCCGATGGAACGTCCCGGAAGCATTTCGACCACTGAGGTTTCGGAAGCAGGTAGAGAAATTTCAAGCAGCACATCGGTAACGAAGTTGAAGAGGGAAGGTGAGAGAAGGCAGCCTTGTCTTAGAACACTGGACGTGAGGAACTCAGGCGAAGTCTTGTCGTGTACCCGTAAGCGCCCACAGGAGCTCTCATACAAAGCCCTCATAGGGGATATCACCTTGGGGGGAACCTTGGATCGCTAGGTACTCCCAAAGTCTCTCCCGGTCAAAAGTATATTTCAGATCAAGAAAAACGACCAACGTGGGACGTCTGGAGTAGCGCTGTTCATGAATTTGTCGCAAGGTAAAGATATGGTCGATGCATCCTCGACCAGTCAACATCGTCATCATCATCGACAGCATGACATCAGTGCTCAACACCGACGCTTCACTGCCGTACAACCATGACTTATTTGAAAGCCTTATTGTAAAGAAAAGAATAAAGGTGGATGGGGGAGGGACTTAGTGCTAGCTTAACACAATCATTCTGAGGTGCCTACACCTCCAGACATTCACTCAGGCAATCTGGATAGAAACTGACAACAGGAACGCCACTGACATCGGTTGGCAGCCATATCTTGTAGTGTCTCCAACCAGGCACAGTGAGGATCACGCGGTCCCTATCCTGGAAGGCGAGTAGCACCGACAGCACCCAAGCGTTTCGTGATCTCCTTCTTACTCCTCTGCCAAGTCAAAGGTTGGCCACCTCTCCGTTTACGCCACTCTGAGTTGGGCATGGAAAACAGCACTCTCTTCGGCAAACTATGGTTCGGTATACCTAACACATGTCCCAACCAACGCAGCTTCTGGTGCTGGAAACATTCTTCAATGGAAGTACCCGTTACACAATCGAAAACGCGCTTTCTAACCGCCTCATTACGGATTCGCCGACACCAACCCACACGAGCTATGGTTCTGAGACAACGATTATCGAACACCTGAAGACGTCTCAGTTCCGCTGCTCGAATAGGCCAAATCTCGCAGCCATACAACAAAACAGCCCGTACTGTAGCTTGATACACACGTCCCTTCAGATTCAGGGATAAACAATTTTGACGCCATAGGTGTCTCAAGTTAGCAAACGCGGCCCGAGCCTTGCAGATTCGTGCATTCACCTCATCTGTCACACTACAATCAGAACTATAATCAGAACTAATCAGAACTAATACAACTTCGACCAGGGCGAAACCCAACTTGATTTTCACGAATGTCTCTCCCGATAATCCATCAATCTGCACAAAATAATGCCAGAGAGTACCTTAGATGCTATGGGTACCAGGCTGATATCACGATAGTTTTCACATGACGTTCTTGCTCCCTTGCTGAAAGCTGGGATGACGGTCAAAGAACTCCATTCGGTTGGTATTGTTTTCGTTCCAAATCCTCTGTGGTAAGGTTGTCAGATTGTTCACCAAGATCTCGCCACCTTCTTTGAAGAACGCGGAGTGTAGACCAGGTGCCAGGTGCCTTGTCGTGCTTCAGGATTGATATCTCACACTGGATTTCGGTTGCCGATGGCAGGTTGGTGTCAGTGTTCCATTAGGGCCCGTTTGGTTCATCCAACGGTTGTGTTGAAGGAGGCTGGCTGAACTTTTCTGTTCAGCCCACCGCTCAAGACGACAAATCATGGAGTGAATTGTTGTTCCGTCTTTTTCCCATATCGATTCACTGACATCTGCCTTCTTTTGACCGGTCGATCAAACCAGCTGAAATAGGGTGTGAGTGCTGCTTAGAACGAAAGCCTTCCCCAGCCCCTGGACCTTCAAAATCTACCAACGCTCCCTATCATTCTTCAACCTCCCGATTATCCGGTGTTTGAGGGATCTGCGTCATCCTAGTCGTCAGCTTGTTCACCAAGATCTCGCCACCTTCTTTGAAGAACGCGGAGTGTAGACCAGGTGCCAGGTGCCTTGTCGTGCTTCAGGATTGATATCTCACACTGGATTTCGGTTGCCGATGGCAGGTTGGTGTCAGTGTTCCATTAGGGCCCGTTTGGTTCATCCAACGGTTGTGTTGAAGGAGGCTGGCTGAACTTTTCTGTTCAGCCCACCGCTCAAGACGACAAATCATGGAGTGAATTGTTGTTCCGTCTTTTTCCCATATCGATTCACTGACATCTGCCTTCTTTTGACCGGTCGATCAAACCAGCTGAAATAGGGTGTGAGTGCTGCTTAGAACGAAAGCCTTCCCCAGCCCCTGGACCTTCAAAATCTACCAACGCTCCCTATCATTCTTCAACCTCCCGATTATCCGGTGTTTGAGGGATCTGCGTGCGGCATCCTAGTCGCTAGCTGCTGGTACGGTCTTTCTGGCGTGCCCATCAAGGAATAGGGGGGTGGCGAGTGTGTCGTATGCGTCCCATTGGAATGTCCCCAGTTAACCTGCTACAACGTAAACTCTGCTGAGGAAGTCCTATTCACCGCCTTTTCGTGGCAGTGTTCTCATAAAACTGAAAGAGCATAAGCAATGTTAGGCGCTATAACCTGGTTGACAACCCACTCGTCCATCTCGGGGAGTTGACTAAGCCCTGACTCTAAATCAGTAACGGCTAGAACATGAATCAGCTCCCGCAGATTGTATTCTGGATCCAACAGCAATGCTGACTAACTATTTCATACATGCTTCCTGCTGCCTTGCGTGTTGTACTTGGTTGCGCAAAGGTTAGAGGTGCACTCTAGATCAAAAGGCGGGTGGCGCTGGCGAGGCAAGTCCCCTCGAAATTCCAGTGATATCGTCTTTAACTGCAATCCCGTCCGTATTGAGGTGTTCCCAGCAAGCGACATATCCTATGCTGTCCAAGGAAATATGGCCAGAAAGCGGGCATGGGCTCCCAGTGTAACAGTACCATCAATCGTAAGAGAGCTCGTATCCCACTTGACACACATCTCACATCTGCTTGCTCGGAGGCCTCTTAGTCTTCCATGTATGGGGCAGCGTTAGACCGGCACCAAACCGCAGGCTCGCAGTTGGGCTTTTGGACAAAAGGTTTTGGTTGAGTCGTTCTCCTGTTTAGGTCTCAGCGCCCTAACAGTATTCCTGCCAGCGTCCAACCACGAACGTCACAAAAAATATATTGCCATGCCATCCGATATCACCAGCCGCGCCACCTTACTTCCTGTACATGACAAGGTTGGTAAGCGAAGACGTGATACTGCTCATGCCTCTCTGCTTACACCTTCACTTATCCCCTCTTTTATCCTACACCACCCCAATTTGAATACTATATCCACAGGTTCAAGCACTACCAGACTGGTTTGATTGGCGCGCATGACGCTCAACTAAGGCTTCTGCACGTCCGACCTCAGTAGCAACCCTAAACATCACCAAGTCCGTTTTCGAAGCCGGTTCACTCAGCTGCATTTAAGGTTCGCACACTGCTTGTACGCGGGATCCCCTCTGCATTGATGCACGCTCTGTCAGAAACAAGGACACAGGACGCAGATATTGTAACTGGACTGAGTGACCCTCCCTCGCCTCCAGTTTTCGGCTGCGAACCTCTGACAATGAGAGGCCGTTGCTGTTGGATATGCCGGGATGAGTATTGTGTTCAGCGATCAAGCGTAAGCATCCCTACTTGACTGGATATCCGTTGATAATCGCCTGTGCGCGGTACGTTTGGCAATGCCTATGAGGGAATATCGAGAAAGTGCGGTTCACTGAACCCAGTTCATTGTCGGCTTACGCCCCAACGGGTTGTAGCCCCGAATCTGACAGACAGTTTATGACTCTCTAGGTGCTATTTAACAACGGGCTTAAAGCTCAGACCCCGTTGTGGCTGCCGGTGACATGAACGCCCAAGTAGGTAGACTAAGCGCTGCTGAGGCCAGATTGGGTGGTCGTCTTGGATTGGACACGACTAACACGAAAAATGTAGATCGCCTGCCTTATATGTGTGCCGATCACAAGCTGCTCCTTCGCAGTACCGAGTACTAGAACAGCGGAAATCGCTTGACAAGCTGGTGCCTACCAACGAACCAGCCCCGAATCCAAACAGAACACATCACCGTCAGTCATCGATGGCGGGATTCGATCACTGCCTACTAATCCTTGTTGAACACCAGCGTGGAAACTGACCATGCATTCGTGTGCTGCTGCTTTTAATTGCGCTTTTCGGGTCTACGCAAAACCCGCACACCTTTCGTAGCAATTAAGAAGCAAGTGGGCCCAGAAATAAAATAAAACTATCAGGGGGAGCTCCTCTAATGTTGTTCACCAGGTATTTTTAACTGCGGAAAACACCTAGCACGACCAAACACGATGGCTCGGCCATGTTCTACGCATGTCCAGACACCGCCTACTGGGACGAGTAGTATCCTATGCGCCCCATTCAGAATAGCGTAAACCGCGAGGTGGCCAACGTATGACTTGGCCGAGGGGTCTGAAAGAGATTACGAAAAGCTTGGGTGTTATCGGAATGGTTCGCCTTCCAGAATAGGGTCCCCGTGACCCCTCTTACGCTTGGTTGGGACAATGCAGAAGATGGAGGCTAGCCAATGTCAGATGGCATTAGTGTTTCCAGCGTTTCCAGCCCGTTTGACTAAGCGCCTGGACATGCTGGCACCACAGAATGCTTGCAATATGCCATCACCATCTCACTCACTCACCCATCGTTTTCTTAAGCATAATTACGCGAACTTTTTGGCCATGAGGCAGCGAAGCACCAGTGTTAACAATGTTAGTCTCTGATGATGATAACAACTGGTGACTAGAGCGCTCAAACTGACGTACTAGATAACACACGCCAGATAACTGGTCGGTTTGTGTTGAGTGAGCGCTGTGGAAATGTTGGTGGGCTCGTAAACTTCGTCTTCCTTAATTAGCTCGTTAACAGTAAACATTTTTAAAATTCCAGAAAACCCTCAATGACACGATATTCGAAAGACGGCCACATGGGCTATTGGAGAGATCACATCCAGTGGAATATCGCAGATCTGCCAAGATTACCTCACATACTGGCTGGATGTGGCATCAGAATCCGCTTCGGGTGTTGATTTCGGTGAACCTTCTCATCTCATACAAATAACTTCAGGAGACCTTCAGCCTCAACAGTGATTGCTACATAGTGCGAACGAAGTCCCCCAACAACCGTGACCAGATGAGCGGAATAGGTTAGACATCTGTTGAACCGCCTGTCAAGTAAAACTGGAGAACATCTAACCAGCCCAGCTTGATTGCCGCAGGATGAACCTGATGAACTAGATATTTTCCACGGAGCTCCTCGGTAAGTTCACTCCTGTAGTCAACAGTTTCGTGCTGTAGGCCTCTCCTGTCGTTTCTTCGGCGCCACGGCGTCCAATCGAACTTGGACAATTTCTTCGCGTTGTGTCTCAGGTTTCTTCATCTCACCTAAGTAGGAACATCAACATCTTTCTGTTGGTTTCCTTTAACACAACTGAACGTCGCTGGCGGACGAAGCTTTTTCAAAGCTTTAAAAAAGCTTAGATCAATGTTCACTAGTGAACATGGATCTTAGCTTATTACGGCGGTCCAACAGTCGGCTGTTTCCCTCTGTTGCATCGCTCCTAGACAAACTTAATAGCCTCGTCCTTTTCTGCCTTTGACCCGTCCAGATGTGCCTAAAGAACGGCGAGAATTCCGCGCTGATATCTCTGCCACTCACAGTTCGGCGCTACTGGGTCCAAGAGGTCTATTCCGCACGTGACTGATCTGAAGAGCGGACTGCTTGCCAGTCTACCGCCGGGCGAGCTCTGATTGGTTGGATCCATGATCTGCCGGATGCCAGTTCCCAATGAGACATCCAGAGGGCGTCAGAAATTTCAATGCATTGTCGCCGCATATGCCTTATAAACTAGCTGCCGTGCATGCGTTTTTGACATGGCTTTGGGTTTTGATGCACGTTGTACACCTATGATGGTTGTTTTGAGGGGCTCTAGCTTGTAAATTTCATACAGAGATCTAGGCTGGGAAATACCGGCCTTACAAACGGGCAGTGAAGAGGAGTTCTGTCATCCTGTTAATTCCAAGAACCTAAATGGTTGACCGCTGTTGAGCGATGGCTTGGAAGAACCCAATATGTGCCGAATAATCAAACATACTTCGCAGAACTCGTGGAACTGGAAACCAAAATGTGTGAACCCATCCCCATCCCTGCCTGAAGTAAATTGCCTTTCCAGCCGCTAAACGGAATTGAAATGATAAAGCACATTGCCGGCTTTAACTGCCTTGGATGGAGATGGACGGAGATACTAAAGAAGTATTTCCACGGCACATAGAACATGCAGCTGAATTCCGTCCTATAGAAAAGAACGGATTAGTTTGCGCACAAAAGTTCAGGCCCTCGATAAAGCCATTTGTCCGGTCTTTATTTGTCCCCGAAACATTACAAGCGGGTTTCCAAACACCGATATTTTCCTCACAGGTGTCCCTAGCATGGTATGAAAAGACCAACGATGAGATCATGAAGGGACGCAGTATTCAAACAAAACTTGGCCCATTCGCGGTCTCAAAAATGGCCTTCCTGACTAGAGCGAAAAATATTAGGCGAAATCCGAAACTAAAACAGCCTCAGCGCTCACAGTTGGAAATTACAAGTAATTAAACGTAACCCGCAAGTGATTTGGCAGAGAATGAAATACCGGTTGCATCAGCAGCAAACACAACACCCATTAATCTCCTAATGTCAGTTGGAAGCCGGCCCACGTATCCACGGATCTCATGAAACAATGAGCCGGATCTAGGCTTTCGCCAAAGATTTCCGGGTTGGGTTTGTACCTGTTGTTAAGCAGCCCAAGTCAACCTGAAGGGCACAAGCAAGAAAAGGGTGTAGCGCTGCTCTTCATTATATAGGTGCGGGGTAGTAGGCTTGCCAAAGCGACAACCGGCATGAACAGCTTTTGGACGTGCCTTGAACTGGGTACAGGATTCGCCGGACAAAGAACATCCCACGTATCGAATACCCGAAGCGAGAGAACCTTTTGCTTAACGGAAGTGTGTACTCTGGGCTTAAAGCATTTTCACCGTGTCCCCGTCGTTTCTTTGCTGGAGCAACAATGAAAAACCTGTAAGGGTCCCTCAGGGGCGATGACATTCCAGGAGAAGGAGGTCAAGTACCAGGAGACATGTTCAGTATGTCCACTGAATTGATGTCGGCAGCTATTTTCGCAGAAGCCCGTTGGACACGTTCGATGAGGGCTACGACCTTCTTGGGTCTTGTGTAGATAGTTTGTTCAACACAATCAAGATGCCCTTCGATGTAGGCCCCACAGAGTGTCCGGAAATCCCTGTGAGTAACACGGGTAAAGGTGCACAGAATCATCTTTAGAAAGGCGAGTGCATTTTCAAGAGATTATTCATGGCGAAGTGAGAAGAACACGTTTGAAGAGAGCCAGCTACCTAATTCCCTCATCTTCCCTCGTAAGGACTTCAGGTATACTCCTTCCACGCATGATGAAGACATTCGCGGAGTCTGCTACAAATTACGTGGACACGATTTTCATCATCATCACCACCGCTGTCCAGGGTCTAAGTCTACTTGGATCGCACTGGCATTTGAACCCCAGGGTTTCGATTTGTCCGCTGGTAGTAGACAAGGAATTAAAAAGGACGTCTGGAAGGCTGTTGATCTAGGTCAGGAACAGCCGTGGTCCCAAAACAGACACTTGAGGAACCTTATTGGAGGCCGACACTGGAGAAGTGAAAGTCAAACCTGCTTTTATTTTGAATGTTCCATCTGATAGGAATGCCTAAATGCAGCGGGAATTTTCTCTATTGATCCCGTGGGACTCAAAGTTAAGAAGCAGGGAGACGTGTGGGACCCGGCTGAATGCCTTTGAGAGGTCGAAAAATAGGGGATGCGATATGAGTTCCTTGTATTTAGCATGGGTTAAACTGTCCGTAAATACGCGCCTGTTTGTCACGCGAGAACTGTTTGGGATGAATCCTTATTGGACCAATGACACCAAGTTGTTGGTAGTAAGGTCATCTAGGACGGTCCGCCTCAAAATACGTTCCTTCACTTCTCACGGTATGTCAGTAAGACTAGTGGGCCTGTAGATTCCGAGCTATAGGCGGTCACCTGTTTTGTAGATAAGCGTGATAAGCACTTCCATTCAGGCAAAAGAAAGATTGCCTTCGTCCAGTGACTTACAAAACGAAGAAATGCTTCGCCAGTGTGAGCGGCGTTACTCTCAGGATCCCTGGGTGGACCTTGCCTGACCCAAACGTGCTGCAGGTGTTTGCCATGTGTGAAGATTGACGAACAGAATCGTCCGTGAAGACGAAGTCTTCTGCAGACCGTTCGCACTGATGCTTTGCCAAGACTCGATTTGATGAGATTCCCGGGACAGAACTCAGGCCTGCTGAGTATTCTTTATGGCCAAATCTCCACACTATTAGGCCATACGTGGGTTGCTTGCTTGCGTTCCTCAAGGAGAAGGTAGTCGGTTTCCTTTTTGTTGGTATCTCAGGTATTGAAATAGTACATTTTTGTTTTTCCGGGCAAATTCTAACTTCACGGTCTGTTTTCGTATGTTCCAATGACGGACTTCTGATTTACAGCGGCTCCGCATTTTACGAAATGCCAGCCAATCTTACGTTTGTTCTGCAGATATCTTCTTGAAGAATTGTTTTAACCTGGTTTCCAGAAGACGCGAATTCATTTTAACAAATTTTTCTCCCGCTCCTTTTTGAACAAACACCGCGTCGGCACATCACATCGGGGTTACCGAAACTAAAGGTATCACAGCGTTTCAGTCTAATCCTATTGAAGGCTTCAGTGGGAAGTCGATTCATCACAAGCCAAACTGAAGCGAACGGTCGGTTGGCGTAAGTCACGTGATCCATAACATAACATGCGACCACTCCATGCGAGGCCTAGCTGCTTACCAGAGTTTCGTATCAATGGACCCTCGTGGCTCGATAGCCATGTAGGATAACCATAGGAGCAAGGGCCGGCTGGTTCGCCGTTTAATTCCGGGCGACGTCCTCCACCTTTTTGACTTTCCCCTTTGAAGTGCTTCATACATATGACACTACGACGTGTGCCGAGTCATATACAGCATAAAGTATGATTTACTAAGATGAAATCAACTAACTGTTCTGATAGCGAAAATTCATGAATATGTATACATATCCAAGACTACAGTTAAGTCTGAATCGAGATTCCCAAAAACACAAATGTCGAGTTCCTGCCAAGCTTATATCGGAAGTAGTGGTGCGGGCAGTCATAAACATGTTTATGAAGAAATGCAGGTTGATTAAGGGCATCTTAAGGTACGTGGATACGTTTTGTGATGTTAAGTTAACTTATTCATTTTCTACGCACAAAACTGTTCATATTTCACGCCGAGAAGCTGAACTGTCCTGGAATCGATTCGTTAGACTATTATATAACATTTTCTCCCTTCGTCGACAGTCCAGCTTTCCTAAGGTTAGGGACTTTAACAGTTTAATTTGTTTTTTATTGACTTGTGCACATATCAAATTTGAGCGTGGGCGCTTCCTAGCTTGTGTACAAGTAAACAAACAGGGCAGTCTTATTCATGAATCGCACACAGTTTTAGTAGTGTTCTGCATATTTCCTTGAATTTTGCGCGCTGGTTGAATCCCAAGGTCAGGTATCGTAAATATATTTTCGGGACCCTAGCCGGTTTTACATACTTCTAGTATAACATTTAGCTACCTATGTAAGATACCT
This sequence comes from Opisthorchis viverrini, assembly GCF_000715545.1. Classification (NCBI taxonomy): domain Eukaryota; kingdom Metazoa; phylum Platyhelminthes; class Trematoda; order Opisthorchiida; family Opisthorchiidae; genus Opisthorchis; species Opisthorchis viverrini. The sequence continues at coordinate 237,599 of NW_008751916.1, read as the reverse complement.
CATCTTTAATCGTACTCAACTATCCCTCCAACCTTTTCCCGCTTGGTTAGGCTCTCTTGAGATATAGGCTTCCCGGCAGCATTACAGTGGAGCTTTCTATTACCTTAATCGGTTCGTGTAATGCCGTCAATCCCATCTTGTTCTAATTGGTTGTTAGACCCTGATTCCCCAGCATCCTTCCCCTCATCATGCCCAAGGAGGCATCTTGCCAGCAAGAGGTCCAGCACTCGACCCCATCACTACTCAAAGCCGGTCGCAAAGTACCTTAGTTATTTTCACACTTCTCAGTTGAACTAACCGAGATTTCACTTCCTGTCCCACTTAGTGACTGTCTTCTCCCTTCTGCACCAAGAGAATCTCAGGTTTAAACTGACCTGACTAATTTAATGCTCATGTGAACAAGATGGAGAGCGAACCAATATCCTATCATAGCATGCAACCACTAGTCTGCCTTCTAAGTCCTATACATCGTCAGATCTTGCAATAGCGCCAGCCTTTGTTGAAACACTCCCGTCCAAGATTAATCGGCGTATGAAACGCCGTAAACAGGTCTTAATACACAATTCTCCCCATCACATCCCATCGGAACGCACAAAAGCCGTCATCCTGATAGCATGTAATATGTATGATAGTCTGTACAGTTTGACGCCTGTGAAAGTTAAAACCCTCGTTGCCTTACCCACTGCTAGTGCAATTCAGGGATGAAAACGATGCAACGCGTCTGTTAACATCCCAGGCTCTTCGGTCCTCCGCCGAAACATTTCAGACCGTAAAGGCCAAATCTGCCCGCAAGGAACTGACTCTTCAACCTTCTTGAATCGACTACTGATAGCTATCAAACGGATCCATCCTCCCCTCAACAATCTGTACCAGTAAATAAACTCAGTGTGATTCAATCGCAGACTTCCCATGCAATCAACTCCTTGGAAAGCTGCGCAAACAATAACACCGTTGACAAATATGCATGTGGGTGCCTGAAAGCCCCTGATTTAAACAATTTACCATATCTGTCAACTGATCCAGCTACTTCTACAACCATCTCTAGTTATTGACACCCACCCACCCCCGAAATTAGTGTAGCTTACTCTAAACCGGTTGGACTTACAACCGCCCCTTAAAATACTGGAGATGACGTGTTAGTCCTTAAAGCTCAACGCTGCAGCACTGATCTTCTTCATAATCTTCATTATCACGGAACTGCTCCATGCCCAACTCGCCGTATCGCGATGTCAACTTGCGGCGTGACGCCACACAAACTGGCGTGACAGCTTCCAGCCCCGCATCTCCTGCTCGTTACCATAAGCTCTCCAATTCCACCTTTGGACACTCGCTCATGCCACCTGTGGCCTTGATCGCGCCAAAAAAGCTCACCACCACGAAAATTGATCGCCAGCCCGTACGCCGTCCTACAATCGAGGACAAGAAAACGTTCTACCGCTCCAGACAACCTGACTGAATGACACTTCGCCTCTCCCCACCAAAGAGCGTCTTCGGAAAAAAAACCTGGCAATGTAACGCCCAACCCCCTCAAATTCCCCGAATTTACACTCTTCATCCTTTGTCTGCAAACCTGACCATGCCCCGCACGGTACATGAAGACACTTGTTATCCCCACCGTAGGCTAGCCTAGTCCCTTACAGAGCCCCTAAATTACAAACACCGCTACCTAACTTTAGTTCTTATCAAGCTCTGTCCCCTGGCCACCAACATGCTGCCTGCCCTAGATCCTCATTCGGCAGCTCCCTACAAAGCTGCCTACCCTGCCTGCCACGGAGCCACAAGTAGCTCCACCTTTACAACCTTTATAAAGCACATCATGCTATGCAGACCATGTGCATGGAAGAAAAGTGTATCCGCAGCGACTGATGACCAGCTCCAAACCTCATCCGTTTCCACTACTCAACCTACCAACTTTCGTCCCGCCTGAACACCGTTTTCGGCGGCCACCAATCATTCCACCGCCACATCCCCTTTTGCACCCTACATGCCCCCACACGACCATGCAGAAGACGACATGGCCGACAACTCTGCACTCAACTGCACGCCTTCCTCTCAAAGTCATTCCGTACCCCATAGTGAGCCTGATATAGTACAATTGCCGTGAGATCAGATCTATTTCACCGATTATTTACTCGTCTAACACCAGCACTGAACGTATCTCTTTGGACTCAGAACCATGATTTAAAATACCACACCTCCGGCACCAAGTCCCTTCAAAACTGAGCCCAACCGTGAGTCTAGTTACAAAGTTCCTAATCAGTACCGTTTGCTCTCCAATTAGCTTGCCAAAAATGTAGTTCAATACCCGCTCCTAATCACCCAAAATCCATAATCTCCGAGCAATGGACGACGTTGCACGACCAAATTTGATATGTATGACTGAAAAGTGGTTCACATTGAGTCTCTCGACACGATCACCCCAATCACAGGCTGATATTCACCACTCTTATAATGAAAGCGAAACCAGAACTTCGCGCAACCCTCCTTGATGATTCCTCACTAGAAAATATTCCAGAGATCATCTAGATATCTACAGAACGGACCAAACAACCTGTACCAACAGGTTGCATTTATCTGCAACCGGTCTCTTCTCCCGCCTGTCATACTGACCTCTCCCGCATTATCTCCACTTAAGATAGCCTTCCTCATTCATCCAAATCTATGCTGGGTGAATTTGACCTTCCGGATATTTTCTGGTCTTCCACTACGAGCCCGTCTCGTTACGTCATGCTGCTTGCCCAACTTAGTATGGAGGGATGGTCCAAAAATCTTACGCAGTCCCACTCATGGTCTACATACGCTGCGCGTTGGCCGCTTGGCTACAGCTGCAGTTGGTCCGCGCATCGCAGAAAGTGATCTCTGCGCAGTTTCTTCCAACGCAGTCGGTTATGGTAGTTTACCTCAGTTTCACCTCCTTTCTATGGATATTTTACAAGCTTTTTCGCTTATGCTGGCTTTCAAGGATTGAGAGGACTTCTTCCCTTGACAAATACACACCGCGTATGTAACATTTTTGCAATAAATTATAGACTTCTTTTCTCCTTGTTTATCCTGTAAAACGTTATCACCCTAGTATCGCCGGCCATGATAAGTTATTAAAAACCTTGGAAGCCATAATACATCGGGCTAGCAGAGAATATCAGAAATCTCAAGATTTCTCATTGTCAATTTTCATCGAGAATCCCTGCGGGTATCTCTGCAAGCCGATAAGACAGCATCGTTCTCACAGCTCATTCCTACTCCAAATTGCTCAACCGACAGTTCCGTGGGCTTTGTATCCCAAATAGCCGCTCAAGTGCTTGTATGCCTTTAACAGACAGTGGCCCCATCACTGATCCTGTCGATATGACTTATCATCTGAAAGCTTACTTCGCAAGCTGCTACTTACCCATTCCACACGACACCAAACCGATACACACTGCTGCGCATCTCCAAACTCATAACGGTCAGGACAACTACCCGACTCTTCATAAAGTAAACATCTCTCTAGCTGATGCTTCCAAAGGCCAGGGACCGGCGGCATTCCGTCTCATGCTTTGGGACAAACTGGCCAAGTCATTGGAATCCTTGTACTAGGTGTTATCACCCGATTTATGTATATAGGCAGTAAAAACCCAAACTCTCCACTACCAGCATGCGAGGCTAGCACTGAAAGTCTTCCTTGCCAGTGACCGCTTATAGAATAAAGCTGATAGTAGTGCTTCGGGAACTGATGAACATGCCCCTTACATCCTCCTCACCTCCTAGACTGCCCTAATATTGTCCAACTCAACAACAATCAAAAAGAAATTTCGTCTACCCTCTCAGAAGTTCAGCCTACGTCATACTTATCACGCCGCCTGTCTGCCCACTAACATCAAACTGTCCTGCTTCAAGCAACGTAATAGCATATTTTGACAACCTTAGCTTGACTTTGATTATATTACAATACTGAGTGCTGATTCATCATTATCAAGTCTCATTTGAACACTTGATTTTTTCACCCTTACTGTGGCACACCTTCAGTTTTTCCCCCAATAAAGGACTGTATCCTGTACGATGACTCCTTTAAATTTCGGGGCCTTATTGATCTCACCCATCTTATCTTATTCCCGAGCTTTGGTCTGCGGCAATACGTGTTATGGACGTCCCACTTGGCTGTTATCCACTGCATGGGATCTGTGCGTTACACCTGAAATATTCCCGACCGGCAAAAAAACAAATACCATATTAGATATTACACTGGTTTTTCTTTCTCTGCGAAATCCCCTGGCAACTACCTCAGTCACGACGTCCGTCATAGAGTTGTTCGAAAACTGATGAAATCAGCGCTATGGCACTACACTACCATACCAGGTTTGACGACGTACCCTCAAATGTTCACCTTCTACTTCGGCTGCGCTCTCTCGCCAACTCGCTCCTCCACCTGCAACCACAGTCAAAGTCTTCATATTGTCCCAGCTGGCCTCGGGAGTCGTTCATTCTAATTTGCTGAACCTTCCTTCGGAC
>NW_008751916.1:226401-233098 GCF_000715545.1 Opisthorchis viverrini | reverse complement strand
ATTGTCCCAGCTGGCCTCGGAAGTCGTTCATTCTAATCTGCTGACCCTTCCATTGGATCTAAGCATCTCGGTGTATTTTTCTTTGTACTCCGCACCAACTCATTCATTTTCCGAGCAGTTCGTGTCTTTTTCCGAGAGCTTGCGTGAACTCCTCCACCAAAATAACTTTTACTCCTGACTCCGCTACAGCACAATCTCGTTCTAATACACCAACCGTCCATGGAATGCTGCTGGTGGAGACCTTTGGTAGTGCGTTGGAGTATTGGTAGCTCGAGTGGAAGACCCTGTTGAGCAACTGGGCCTATTTGGACCAATCATGTGTTCGGGTTTGGCTTGTGCACGTACTGAATCCCAGAAAAGCACTAAATCAAATAGCGGATTATCTTATGGTTTCATGGTATTCCCTAAGAATTTACACTATTTTAAATGTATATTCCACCCGGGTAAATACCGTCCGGATCTGCCCCAACCCTCAAAATTGACAACCTCGATGATTTTGTTCGACGAATTATGACACAGCATTTTCTTGAGAAGCCCGCCTTGCTTACAGAAAAGTTCAACAAACTTACTCTGCAGTAATGATGCGAATAGGCATATATGTGAATGACCCTCACTTTCGGATATGCGCATATGGTCGGGAGATAAGGCAACTTCTCTGGGTATCCGGCGAGGAGCACCTCTTACATAAAATCACGCCGTCATTTTGCTTCACTGCATTACAACGCGCAAACAGGTTGCTGGAAATAAGGCTAAACACTGATTTTCATCGGGATGCTTGTAGCCTCTGCTGCTAACATTGTCTGACTACGGTAAACGCTTAGCCCATCCTCACGCGCACTGCTCAACTAGCCCAATCCAACGACCAACGAAAATCCTTCGCGCCATCTACTATACGCGTTGGTCGCTGCTATGGCTACTCATCCTAAATGCCAGACCCATGCCCATGCGAGCCACTGGGTACCGGGACTTTGCCGTGCACTGCAGCCTGATACGATCACCAACAATGGCCGTTCATCATCATAACTGCGTGCGTTGTCGGTCAACCATGTCCGCACTTGAAAATTATAAAATCCCCGTGGACGGGACACATTTTCGTTCACTTAGTGCAACGGCATAGCCATGATGGGTAGTCGTTTTCCGTAAACGAATCTCAAAAAGGCATTTTGCCTCACTCTCCTTTGTATTTTCGGTAAGTGTTCACTCATCCCACGGTTACAGGGGCAAACTCGCTGTGATTTTAATTAGTTGCAACTTGTATGGGGCATACCAAGCAAGGCATGATCAGGCATTACAGCGTGAACGTGGCGGACAAGGATACAACGGGGGTGTTAGACCAAAGAAGCATGTGGTAATTAATCGTCAATTGTGGAAAAACGGGACAATGCAGCATGAGATACGTCTAGCTCGGTAATGAAGCCAACTGACTTGAACTAAAACCGAAATGCAGTTATCTGCCCTAGGCGAAATTAGGCGGGCCACGAGAAACACAGTTGGGGATGAAAAAATAGAGAAATTCAAATTGGAAACGAGCTGCAAACAAAATTTGCACAGAAACTCGTAGGCTATCTAACGTCATTGCCGGGGGGTGAGTCATGTGAAAAAACATCTATGAGAGAGATGCAGTGGCATCGCGTGGTTGCAAACGAGCCTCGTATGTAAAATCATAGAACATGTGGTAGGGGTATAGTGACATTGCAAAACTATGTCACATTGAACTCCTCTCAGAGGTGTTGTGGGCCAACTAAAGAGTAGGTTCGTGATTGCATGCGAAGGAGCGAGTGGGAGAGAGGGCACAATTAAGAGCACGAAGGGAATATTCGGTGTTCCATCGAACTCTGCGTGGCCTGTATCATGCCATCATTGAACAGGCTCACATTGATTTCTGGAAGGCCTCGTAACAGACACCCTGTTTGAGATGATCGGGCTGGATGTGTGCGATTCTGTAAAAAAGGATTTTTTCGTTGGCCATGGAAGTCGGGTGAGGTAGAACGAAGCCAATGCAGGATCGGTGGCCGTTTTGTTTGAGAGTAATATAACTAGAATATGTGAGCCACGAGTGCAGCTATGTACCAATTGAGACCAATCCTCTAAACTAAGTTGAGCAAGCTGTGATGCCCAACGGGTAGAGCTCGTGTTGGGAGTCCAGAAGATATCAGGCGGATTGAAGTAACCCAGCGCAAAATTAGACGAACGATGAATGGTATGTTAAGTGCAGATAAGAGGAAACAATTCAGCGACGGAGGCGGGGAAGGAAGCTGGATGTAAATACATACAGCCAATTGGTAAGGTTCGTTTGGTCCATTGCTTGGACATTTGGATGGCCTCCGGAGTCGTTTCCACTGTAGGACTATCAATGGGAGTTTTCGGAGTTTTGATTGGAACAGGTAGCACAGCCGCCGCCTCTTGAGTTTTGCCTGTCAGAGAGTCAGGGATTGGAATAACCATATCTGAGGTTTCAACTGTGTGCCACGATCCCCTCACATAAATCAGACTTGATCACACAATTGCATGACTGTAAAGATCAGGAATAAAACAGCATCATTGACGGCTCACTGGTAAGCAAACAATATTAAGTAGGAAGTGACTAACCTCGCTTTCGGTGGAGTCGGGTACTAAAAGGACTTGATAAGTGAAGATATGGTAATATGAAGGGGCGCTTACTGGGCGTGTTTCCGTGGAGGAGTATTCACACTAGGGATAGGTGGGTAAATGATTGGTGAAATATACTAGAAACCACAGCAAAAGTCGGAGTATCAGGCTCAGCAGGGCGTGGGGAATGCCTTTGGGGAGAGGGGCGTGCAGTTGTATATAAAACTTGTTGGCTGACATCTGCATCATCGGAAGTAGAGGGGGCTGTGATGGAGAAAGAGGTAATGGTCTCTGAGGGATGGCGGTATCCAAAAAATTGTTCAAATGGAGCATAACTCGGTGGACAGGGTGGTGGAAGAGGGTTATGGTCAGTTTTGGACACTGGTCGTTGTGCATACGAATTTTTCAGGCACGTGGTATTTGTGGTTCCACGTACTTCCCAAAGGTCGTGGAGATGTAGTTGCACGTTTCTTCGGATAATGTAGATGTGGCGGTCGTAGAGGTAACTGCCGAACGGTAGTACGCGGCTATGAAGGCGGAAATTGACATGTATTTAGATTAGGTAACGATGCTCGCGGATCAGCAGCCCTGCCTAGCACTGAGTCTGTATGGTGTGAGAATTCACATGTGTTTATGTACCAATTAGGAACAAGTTTGTAGTATGGAGAGTGGGGATTCGGTGAATCAGTGCTGGCGGAAACAGGCCCTGATAGTAGGTATCTGACCGCGAGGAAGCACCTTTGTGGGAGGGGATACAGTGTTACTAAGTAAGGGAATCTTGATCACCGGACTGCTGTCAATTTCATTTGCACCTAAGGGGAAAAACTGGTGCGATACCTTACGTGAGACAGCAGTGGTGATTTTGTTGGAGCGATTAGGGTCGCAGTTGGAACAAGTAGGTGCCGAACGTTAGATGTATGGGGGACTTATGGTCATGAGCTGTAGATAGGGGCCTTAGTTTTCCATGCATGTTTGTGTGACGTCAGGTCACAAGTAAACATCGCAGTACAGCGAGTTTAGACAGAAGCAACTTGAGGGTAGTGAGTGCCGAAAGTTTGGGGTAACACGTCAGCTTCAGGATCACGAGGAGCAGCCGGAGGTTCATCCGGTTAAAAAGTGGCTACATTGGTGTCGGAGACAATTAAGAGGGAATGTAAGAAAGGTTGAGAAGGGTAGCAGACTCAGAGGGCTGTTGGTTGAAGCGGTGGCTCCTCGGCTGCCATATGCACGTGTCAATGGTGGTATCTCGGGTGGTTGCCCAAAAGGTTGGTTGAATGGGTAGCCCGCGAGTGAGTCATGCTAAGAGTATAGGCCGGTCCAGATTGTTAAAAGGAGATCTGCTCGGAATCTATCAGTGGCCGATTATGAAGATTTCGAGGTTACATTTTTAGCAAGTTTTCTTCGCGGTGTAGCACACGTGCCTCCCCCCTCTACAGTTTGGAATTTTTAAGTAAAGGAAACAAGGACCTGAGATGCATACATATATCGCACTGGTATTCGACGACGCAAGGATAAATTCAACTTTTGCAGCCGTTGAGCTGTGCAGGCTGCGTCAAGCACGTTACACGCTGTCAGAAGAGCAGTTTTTGTGTTCTCCAGCCGGAAGCGGTCAAGGACATTGGTAACGGCATTTCATATACTTACTAATCTTGAAGGTGACCTTGTCAACGAGCACCGACGGTTTCTCCAGAACTGACGTTTCTCACGAAGCATCGGGAGGGTAGGAGACAAGCAATTGGCTGTACGCTTCGGTAGGATACTAGCTAATTCTCTATCTTATGCACACGAGTACTGAGATTTGCCAGGTCAGACTAAAGCTGAGATTCACCCAGTAGAAGAAATGAAGGAGAGCTGCGGGGTTGATTAGAAATATCGGTTGGTACTAGCGGGCAGTCTCAAGTTACCTGGAGTGTTCTGTCGACGGGTCTTGAGGAGTGACCGGGTTGAGTGCTGATTTTTTGCCGCAAGGTCATTAGTGGAGGGGATAATAATAATAATAATAATAAAGTTATCAGAGTCTAACAACCGGTTGGGGGAAATTTGAGTCACGGCAATTTCGGCTAATTTGATTTAGGTCGGACGATAATTATTGGTGAAGCATTAAAGTACAAATCTTCCAATTCATAGTGGAAACCGTATAAGAAGCATCTCAGTTTCAGCCTTGATCGCCGATGTAACCGTAGAGATAAGATAGAATTTTGGTAGTGAATGGCGATGCGTCGAGAAGAACGCTGAGCAGACCAGGTACGAACTTATACGATACACTAGGGAAAATGAAACAGTGGAGAAGCCCCCCACTTCAAAATTTAGCGAGATACTGGAGCTGGATTCCGTTTACAAATATAAACAGGAGAGTCAGGATTCGGTGTTTACGACTGAAGTTACCAGTTTACGTAATGTTGCCAATATGGCTAATTACACGGTGGTTGCAAGTTATGGTGTGAATGGTAGAATCGTCTACATCACATGCAGATTACGGGGTGAGTACTTGCAAGTGGGAAGCTCATCTGTACTGGCTAAAACTCATGTAAACCCAATCAGGAGGTAAAGAGTCAGACGGAAGGCTGAGCGAAAAGGTGAGCTGAAAAGGTAATTAATTGCTATTCAAGAAGTAGATCAAACGCTATGGATGGGTGTGCCCAAAAACCTGATAAGGAGATCCAAGTTCGTCTGTGAAGAGCCTTTTGTACACAGATGCCGAGGGATGAGTGATCAGACGCAAAAATCGACGAAGTGAACCTGCAACTTGAGATGGGTTCGTGAATGGCACCTGGAAGATTGTGATACAGATTTGATGCATGTTACTCTGGAACGTATTGTCTTTCCAATGTTGTATCAATGTATCCTTCAATGCACAATGCCTTCATCTGCGGAGTGGAACAAGAATTTTACGGCAAAATGTTATATTTTTTGCATATGTGCTGAAACTAAAATCATACTAATATACGTACGTTTTATTGTGATTTGTTATGAACAAACTCCATTCTTTATCTTCAGCGCGCGTTCGACTTTAAACGTGCTGTGCCGTGGCTCAAGAATTGCCTTCATGTGTATTTGGTAAGAACATGTGGGACGAAGCGTTTCAGCCTTCATGACGTTCGAGAAGACGGGAAAGAAATGCATGAAGGGTAACTATGTGCTACTTGTGCTTTCATTTAGCAATAGAAGCACCAGTGCTGTATTGCTTTACGAATTGGTCTACAATTAATACAGCAGGTGGTCTGCAAGGTAAACAAAATGTTGAAGAATTCAAAGAAGCTAGTAATCCGAGTGTATTTGCTAATAGCATATAGCGCGCGAAGCACCTGCTGCCCAGTGCATTTGTGTCTTACGAGGCGGGTGAACCATATCTCGGTCACCTCTTCAATTCTTGAACACCATCATAAGGTTTCTTAGATTTTGTGCAATCGGCTCCCGGTAATTTGACAGCTAACAAAAATGGAGTTGGGTAGGTGAAGGGTCACTTTGAAGTATTGAACGAAGCCGTGGGGATCGGAGCATTTTGTGGCATGATCTGGCATGATCCTAATTTCATTATCAGAGCGCATCCTGCGCTTATATATATCTATTTGATAATTTGTTCCACTAAACAATCCCATGCACAATAAGGCGGTACGCTTCTGCTCGACGTCGCAGGCCACACCAACGCTCCGACGCCGTTTAGCCATGGCGCAATTGCCGTGAGTATCAACATTCCAGTCCAAACGGCACACTGACAACTGTCATTTCATCTCTCCTAAGCGACTTGCCTCTACCAGCGTCTGTATGCTGTTGCTTGTTCGGATTGACTGAGCTTTCTTTACTGGCCATGCTTTCCCCCGACCAAAAAAATTGTAGCTGGAGTATTTATGAATGCACAAACCGCACTTATGACTGCTTGGATGGTTCTCCACCTTGCAGATCTGGTAGCATGCACGAGGGGAAAAAACCTCGTGTGGTGGACGGGTACGCCCTGCAGGGAGGGTTGCCCTGTTACGTGCGTTCGTATGCCCGCCACCCCTCCAGTAGCACGGGTGCATCGCCCATCGCGGGTGGTTCTAAGTCTGGCCTTTAAATTCACGAAATCAAAAAAAGTACTGCTGACTTCTGTTTGTTGCTGCTGGTGTTG
>NW_008751916.1:204180-225643 GCF_000715545.1 Opisthorchis viverrini | reverse complement strand
CCCAGTTTGAGTTGATGCCAGCCAACTGAGTCACTGAATTACTCGGACCTCATGCCTATTGTTCCCTACAAGTTGCAAGAGAAACTTATTATTATTATTATTATTATTATTATTATTATTATTATTATTATTATTATTATTATTATTATTATTATTATTATTATTATTATTATTATTATTATTATTATTATTATTATTATTATTATTATTATTATTATTATTATTATTATTATTATTATTATTATTATTATTATTATTATTATTATTATTATTATTATTATTATTATTATTATTATTATTATTATTATTATTATTATTATTATTATTATTATTATTATTATTATTATTATTATTATTATTATTATTATTATTATTATTATTATTATTATTATTATTATTATTATTATTATTATTATTATTATTATTATTATTATTATTATTATTATTATTATTATTATTATTATTATTATTATTATTATTATTATTTAATCGAGTACCTCCCACTGTTTGTGACATTGTCCCCTTCTCGCGCAGTCAACACTACCCCCAAATCCCTCAGTAATGCCCCATTCTTACTGTAAAGCATGATCATGCCAGATGGCCACCCACCCACAAGTTGGGAATAAACATCATTATCCCTACCACTGGGGACATACACTGCTAACGCCCGAAGTGAGTTGTGTTCGGCAAACGTGTTGTACCCACAAGTTGGGAATAAACATCATTATCCCTACCACTGGGGACATACACTGCTAACGCCCGAAGTGAGTTGTGTTCGGCTGTAAAACGTGTTGTGCTCCATCCGTTTTGAGAAAACTATTAGGAAACAACTATGTATGATTTGTATATTTGTCACTGGTATCAGTATGTATTCCACCGTATTGCTTGCTTGGACAATGCCACACAGTATGTTTCTTTTATCATAATGCGAGCACACAGATTCCAACGAGATATGGAACCACTGCGCAGTATGAACCCGCAATCTATGTCTCATCTTACAGCCCACATGTTGCACGTCACCCAAAGTGAGTACATAGATGAATAAGTTATTCTTGGTTCTTAGCCTACGGCCCGTCCGGAAAACGCAAATGTGTGCTTCCTAACCCGTCCGCAAAAAGGCCTCTTATGATGCTTACCTCGGTCGGAGCACAGAATCTCAGTCCAGAATGTCACGAAAGTCTGGGGTCGTTTATATTTTTGAGCCCTGAGATGGAACCAGTCGACAGTCCTGAGCAAATCACTGACTACCAGGGCGCCGGCTGGAGGAGCGAGACAAAAATTATCTGATGTGACTCATCAACCTTACACTGCTCATCTGTTAATTGGACCTCAAAAATTTCATATTGATCTCATATTTCGTAAGGGTTATATTGTGCTGGCATCAAGCAAAAATAAATCGCTCATGAGAATCAGCCGTTGAAGGTATTGTGTAAACAAATCCCTACGAGATTGTTGCCACTGAACTGTCCATTTTTAGGCTAAGTATTGTTCTTCGTTTGTCAGCCGCACTACTCATAGTGATATATCGATAACCTAGATTATATCCTTACTTCACTTCAGGGCGTTAACAGAACAATGAACACTGCGCACCAAGGAGGCCATACACCCCGGCAGGACAACTGCGCAAATAAAGAACCAACACAATTATGCTTTTCATGTCGTGGAATTTGGACCCTCGACATTTCACAGTAGGGCGGACGGCCGGGCCTCGACCACTTGATAAGGCCTCGCCCACCCCTAACAGCATGCGTCAGCTAGGTTTGTTCAGCTGTCCGCTATGACCAGTGTAGGTCCCTTGTGGCTAGCTGATTAGACGTCATGGACGCCGAGCCGCACGTTGTTCGTGTGCGTCCGGTAGGTTCCTTCAGCTGTGGACTATTATTGACTACATGGTCATCCTGGGATATTTTGCCGGTTACAATGGACAGTTCTGTTGTTTAATAATAAACTTAAACAGATTATCAAGATCTGGAAGCCGTAGGTTTTTCCATTCCCGCACGGTTTATCCAAAAGCAATGAATGCACCTTCCGCGGAATGAAAAATATCGGGGATTTTGAACATTTTATTCGGTATTCGGCCAGCCAAGCAGATACAGATAGCAAAAACTTATTCACAGAAATGGTACCTCCACATATTTTGCATCCACACGTAACATGTATTCCATAAAGCCCAACAAATGGCGACGGCCAGAGTATTTCGTCCGATGCAAGCGTTTCATGTTATACCGAAATTCGCGATATCCTGTTGTACTGAGCACCGCTTTCACGGTAGGTGGTGATGACAGCCTTGAAGATTCGTACACCTGAATAAAATCACCCATGCACCTGTCTAACAAAACAATTCGTTATGCACAGAAATTCTTCACCATGACGCGGTAACTTGAAAATGTCGTAGCGTTCTAGAATTCATTTTCATTGTATGAATACTGAGCGACCCCATGTTTGCAGTCGTAGCGACGATATTCTGAGCCAATGGGTACGGATTCACGGATTCGCGGATTGATACACAGGATCGAGGCTTTTGCCCAAGTTTCCCGGGTCAGATCCGCCATTTCGGGGCGCTGACTTCCAATTTCACTCCACTTCTGCTCCCTGATATAGGTGCCCTGTGGCTTAATAGAAGCGACTACTATGCTGTCCCTATCATGACCTTGGGCAATCTCAGACCGCCATAGTAGCATTGTAGCAAATAAAGGGATCCGTCCTTCGACAAAAATCATCAGCTTCTCTGCATGTGTTTGTTGTGTTCTTCCGGATCCGGTTACAGCCAACCGACAAGTCAAATGAGCTAGTAAGGAAGGTACCCACACTTCAACAATGGTTTTTGGGACAGCTCGCTCACACTTTTTCCCATTCCAGCCGCCTTCATGGACAGTGACAAAGCAACCTACGGCCCTAGGGACGCAACAATCAACTGGCGCAGTTTTTCATATTCGTATGGACACATGAGTTCGCATCACCATCCGATAATTCCACCTCAATGTCTTATGGTCTCTGAAACCGGGTAGTGTTGCCTCACTGCAGTGGTTGTTGATTGTAGCTCTTGTTAGTTGCCCACGCTCTGCAGAACACTCCTGGTTTTTTACCATTTTTCCAATATTGTATCCCCAGTCTATATGTGGCTGTCTGAATGCTTTGTCTGGGGCAGCGATGAACCAAGTTACGCCTGAGGCAGACCTAAGTTCACCCTTGTTACGTATTGAATTTGCTTTGTCTGCAACCCCTTGCCAATCCTATTTACCCCAACACCTCTGTGTGACTCACCCATGACGTTTGTGTATAAAGACGTCTACGAATCCAAAACAGCGTCTCGATGACGGTACGACGACTGCCATACGTAGCCCGGTGACTTGTGCCATGGCTTACCGTATCTCAAGTATCGCTTGACGGAACGTGCATAATGCGCCCACAAGACCCTATCAATTCACTGAAGTCCGAAAAATTGGCCACCTTGGTGCACTGTCGGCCCGTTCTGTCCATAATCCTACTAATTACCTACACAACACTATGAAGGAATCTATACTGATGAAGATAAAACCTGACCAGGCACCCGGTACAACATGTCGTACAACTGTCGTAAAAATCCAAGCTATGACGAATTCCTCGGCTTTGTCCGGCGGGACAAGTGCTGCAAGGATTGGAAACATTTAGTACATGGGTGGGCATTGGCCGGTCCGTTTCGAGTTCACGTGGACTGGGACGATGTTATTATTGTTCGTGCACTCCTTCAAGATATTTTCAAATTCAAAAGGGAGGAAACACACAGAGAAAACGGCTTCTCGAAATTTTCCACCTTCTTCATGGTTAGTTCTAGCAGCCAGTAAAATGATGAGTTCCGCGCCCAAGTGAACCTTGATTGTGCCTAGAAATATATCAGCAAAGCTGCAAAATTTAAGGGAGAGTTTAAGGTCCCGAATTAATACAGGTGCAAAACCATTATGTAAATGTTTCCTTCGTTCGAACTATGGTTTCAGGGCTAGATTTGTCATACCCTCATTAACGTTCAAAAGGTATTCTGGAAGAAGACCACGTCCCAGATAACCGGAGCTAATAATCATCTGTCTACCCAAAAAGGACTCGGGGGAACTGTTCCAACCATATGGACATAAGCTCTGCGTTTGTTATAAGTTGACTAATGGCTCTAGTAACGCCGCGATGCATAATCCCACAACGCGAGACACAGATACAGGGGCAGCAGACAAGGTTTGGGTACGGGGGAAAATAAACAGCTTCGCCCTAGTCAAAATGAAGCGGCGCCATACATACCGTCCGACAATCATAGTTGGCCCCGACCCAAAAGGAGCCCTTAAGTTTGTAGACAGTTCAGTTCTACCAGTATTCAGTCAAAGAGGTGCCTCCAAAGCGTATGGATATACCCCAGGATCTCCGCCCCAAACTTCTGGTGGTGTGATGTTTCTCAGCGGGATGCACGCTTTAAGAATTTTTGGACTATCGGTACCAAAAGCGTCCGGAAAACGAAAAATAGGTCTCAATTGTGGGACATGTCCTGTCATCTGGTGACTATCCGTTGGCAGTTCAGGTAGAGTTTTGGATATGAGCCCAAGTAGCAGTATGCGTTCTGCACCAGCAATGTGCAGGGTATCAAATCACGATTTTTATGGAAAGGAACTTGGCCGAGAATGTGTTGTGATAGCAGTGAATACGTACATTATTAATATTTGAGAGATTTGCCGACATGCGCCATTGATGTGATCAGAAACTGTCTGTTGAAGCCAAAAAGCGTGTGTACAGGGCATCTGCAAAGCTAGTGGTTGTGAAATTTAGCCTTTCTGATTTGAGATTAGACAACCATAAGTAGGACTGCCAAGCTAATCTCCGTCTGTTATTCTGTATGTAGCCATGTCGCGTAAGTTTTGTAAAACTTTCGGGTCAACTAAATGATAGCATCTTCATTCTAAATGGCCCTCAGTTATATCCTTGCTGTGTTAAGTTGTAGACATCTCCTCAACCCCGTGCGCGACCCACAAGATTGCCTAGAGCTCTTCAGTCTCGCTTCTCCTGAGGCCCATCGGGTAGGCGCAGCCCTCAATCCTCCATGGACTTTATGGTCTACTTGACACCCCACTGTATGTAATTCCCAAAATGCATTCATGTTAGAACACAGTCGACGTTAACCGGAGGTTCTACTTATTCCAAGCTTTATCTTTCAGTAATAGCATTCTTATTCTTAATTTGCTACGTAGAGACTGTCTTACGATTCGACAGTATGATATCTGAGACATTGCAGTATCTTTTCCTGATGTAATACTACTATGCTTCGAAAGCCCGGGGCGAAACAAAACCTATAGAAAGGATCGTTTGTCACGGTTCATGAAATTTGAAAACACCGGAAAATCGCGACAAACAAGTGGATGCGGGTACCAGGAAGCAGTCTGACAAAAACAGGCGACCGGAGATGACTTCCGACGAGTACTAGGATTTTTTCCCTCGGGGCATCTCAGAAAATTACAGACGATCCGGACACAATTTTCACTCGAAAAGCTTGTTCCAGAAGGAGGGTATGGTAAGCCAAGGCATTAGCAAGACCCGGGCTAAGATTCCAATGAGGTAAGTTAAGTTAGGCTTTACCCTCCCAAGTAAAATCACATAGTAGCTGAGGTACGGTGGAAAAGCAGTAGAAATATACACAATTAAAACCGAAAATATATGTCACCATATTCACTCTAGCCAATAAACTTCCCCATCAGGCCTGTAGGTGAGAGAAATGGCTTTCGTATGAAAGTCAAACAAATAGTCAGCGCTTTGTAGGTGTGTGATATATAAAAATACATTGAAGTTTGGAATACAAAGTATGTTTTTTGTGATGCCCCAAATTTTATGGGTGTGACCGTTGTTGAAGCTTTTTCTTAGATCAGTAAGGACTGAGGACGAGATTTTTGTCAGTTTGTACCAGTCATGTCAGGATCCATATTCGCCATTTCGCCACTGATGGAAGCAGTTTTGCGTGGCATGTCACATTATGATCGAAAGTGATAGACTCACCTTCGAGCACAGGCTGACTACCTTTGCATACGAACCAGATTATCTGAATAATCCACAGGAGTTAGGTGGTTATCTGACCGTCTATTCGTTGTTATAAGGCAATAGTGAACTTTCGCAGTATGTACGCACGCGAATTCAAACGACTAATCGTACTTGGAAAATCATAGTTAGTTCTTAAGTGGTACAGAGCAATCGACTTCTAGCCCTTAAGAAAAATGTCTCACCAGGTAAATGACGATTGGAACTAGATCAAACCCCTTGGGGATCGGCGTTTTTGGCAGTATAGAGGAAGAATCCGATGGAGCGTCCATTATCAAAGTGCAATCTCTAAGTTGCTTGTGCCTAGCCTTTTGGATCTCATAACAAGCAAATTTTCATCCACCTATGAGAGTAAAGAAGTCGCCTAGTTTGTAGGCACCCCTATCTTATGACTGTCGATGTTTTGAAAAAATTATGGCAGGGCTACAAGTAGAAGGAACGAGAGATGCCAAAATTAATGTGCTGTTGGCAGAAAGTTTGTGGAGACAGATGAGAAAGAGGAACCTTGTTAGTTTTATTCAGGATTGTTTGTTACAAGTTTCGCATTGTAAAGTTTGTTTAAAGCTTATGATCGATCGTTTAAACAGGTGCATAGCTTCGACAAATGCCACTGTTCACCATATATGAGCCAGAGTCCCACACATCAAAAACGGCGAGAGGTGGCAAATTTTTACATTCGTAGCAAAAAATGGAGGTTTCGAAAGAAAATAGCGTAGCATATGGGGAAGTCCGTGATGGAACGATGGCTTATGAATGTGAGATTGATGTAGGTCAGAGACAAAGATTCGCCTCGTGATAAAGCGTCAGCGGGTAGGTTACGTTTTCGAGGTTTGCAGATTGCACCGTATCACAAACAAGACATTTCTGTTTGTCACCTGAGTATAACTTTATTTTAATTTTAAATCTGTCTTTCACGATGAATCGGCTGCTAAATTCATATAGACGTCAGCGAGATTGTGATTATACTTGAATCGGGCATCGACAGCTTTGTGAACTCGTATGGATAGAGTAATGATTCCATTCACTGGACGTAGGTGCCCTTGAGAAGAGGCCATCGTGATATAGGTAACTGCTACAGCAGCAACTAAATAAATTGCTGCACGATCAGTGGTGACTAGTAGTTGGATAAATACAGAAGAATGCTGAGGCTTGAGCTTGTCGAACGATAGTGGCAATGGGCCATGGAAATGGAAAACTGTATTGCGCTTGAGCAGAGGGATTCCATCACTGAAAGCATAGTGAAACCATTCTGGCAACTCATTGCTGTGCCTTTGCCTCCCTTGGAGGTTGAATTTCTCACAGCACACGAAATCTCTCTGGATCAGGTTTATTACACATTTTGAGACCGGTGACGCCACCAATCCGATCCTATCGATACACGAAGCAAAGTTGAGTTGGCAGGAACAGATCGCTGTTGACCCCACACATCTGCCTTCCTCGTTACCTCTTGATTCTTCCGTCCCATTTGACGGTCTTGCTTCAGTGGTAACTAAGCCGCGGGCCTTAGTAACACTGCGCCGTCTGATCTCATTGCGGAAACAAAGGTCCGGGGAACTGAGCTTCAGTTCCTTGGTAGATTTACTTATCTTGGCAACTGACTACATCGTGACGGATGCCCACTAAAGACGGGGCCGAAAATAACCATCAGCACAGATTCTGTAAACATCTGCAAACGAAGATGTTCACATCTATGTTGAGAGCAGTAAGATCAATAGGTCATACATAGCCTTATTTTTGGAAGGCTACAGTGGACGGGTCCAGCAAAACGGACAATCTGTGTCACAGTACCACGCACAGTCCAGTTCATCCGAGTGACTCAAATCCTTAATAATCTCTGCTGTGACCCCAGCCATGTTTCTTGTTGGTCAAACTTTAGTAACTTAGCCACAAACCAGAGTCTGCGTCGGTCTGATCGGCTGTTCCGTCCCCAAATTTACGGTGCAGCGGAGCTGAACCATCAGCCAGTGGTCTCCATTGTACATTATAGCAGGCCCTGAATTCCTCCCTAGTGGTGATCGCCCTTGGTGTGCACCGTTACTGTCAAGTCGTTTTGAAGGTCGTTAAATCCAGACCATCGACGCTGAAGGTGCTTCGGTTATCGTTTGATAACATGTACTACTAGAGCACCGTGGGTGTCCATTATCCGCACAATGCTCTTAGCTGCAAAAGCTTTGCGAGTAGAATGAAACTTTCTCATGCCAAAATATTGCATTTTTTACCCTTGTGCTCAAATCAAAAATCATTCCAATCTACATCCATATCTTTGCAGTTCACCAAATTTCATTGTCCACCGAAGCAACTACGCCTCTGGCGGAAAACATCTAGTGGGATACTTCCCTAGCATCGCTTTTGCTTTAAATCATCACGAGTTGTGTCTGCGCGTAAACCAGGTTGCGGGCAGATGGCTCAAGTTCCCGTTCGGAAGTGAAACCAACCTCCACGTACACAATGGTTAAGAGGCCCACGCACATCGGCAGGAGTAAAAACGAAAGATCGGCCCGACGTTTGCAAAAGTACATCAGAAACCAAGCAGAATTGTTTGTCCTTAGGATTTCGGCTAGTCACCCTAATTAGCCACTCCATGCTACATACCACCAGCCTCTAGTAGACCCTACCCAAAAAGAGAAAGCTGCCGTATAAAATCAAGCTTACTCTGATTCCAACTTACCCGGTTCACTGCCCTGTTGGTGACGGCGTATAGTGTCCCATTGCAGTGACTGACGTGTCCTAGTCACTTTTTGTTGAGTAAATCAACTGTTTCTGCAGGAATACTTTATAATCATCAATAAAAAAGGCAGCGACTATCCAAAGTAAAGATTTCAATTACTCTCAACTTGTCGTTGGATATACTTCGAATCAGGACGGACTATACGAATCGGTACCCATGGTCTACTCCCGTTTTAGTATCACTTGCTTGATTAAAATAGTATACGGTGCCCGACGTATGACAATTTGTGGGTGAACCTTTGACCCGTGCAGAAAACAAGCTGCCAGTGAACTCTAAAAGGTCGGAATTGTGTCCACGAGGTTGCACGAATTACTAGCATCCGCCAATTTACACATCAATCGCATGGTCGGACATTTTTATGTATCGACTTCGAATACCTGTTTTGTGCAACAATCCGTCCATCTCAATTCGCGATGAAATTAGGAATTGGTTCTGAATTATGCACAAACACAATAAGCAATTGAGGGAATCACTGCCAACCATTCTCCAGAAATGCAGCTGATGATCCTTGACTGGGAATCGATCACTCAAATGTTAGACTCGACCAGGACCTCACCAATCACATCAACTAGTAAATGCCTCCATGATTTCGGCTCAAATGCTGTTAATGAAGGAAAACCTGTGTAGTGTTCGGAAACAACATTGGCGGTAATTAAGGAGAGTGCCCGATTTTCAACTTTCAATTTAGGTTTTGCGTCAACTCATAGGTTCCGAAGGAATAGAAATCTGACAGGTCAATAAATACGACGACACGGGAGTAATGTAAATGATATTGGATAAATCAAAACTGTACATGCCTCACCACCATTTTGGTAGATAATCGGAAGCACATGATTCAGAATAGAAGCATCTGGGGCAGCAGAGAATGAAAGAAAAGTGGCGAGATGATGTGAGTGAACGAAACAATGGCATTGACAAACCTCCCAGGGTGATAAGACAAAACGGAAGGGGCTATCAGGATTCGACCGGAGAGAACACATCGGCATGCATGCTGTGCAAATAGCACAATGCGGCCAATTCATAACAAAATTCATCAAAAATTACTGCGCCGAAAACAAGATTTCGGACACGCGTGCTGATTTCCGGCTCCGGAGGATCGTCCTCATTCGAGTCTGAGTCGGCAGAACGCCGAACGGGTTGTGATCGTTTCGACTTCAAGATTGGACTGGAAGTAGTCAACTTCTGCGCACTGCGGGGCCACAGCTGTTTGAACGCAACGTGACCCAAAGGCAAACCAGACGTGCTACCCCAAAAGGACGTCAGACGATGTGTGGAGAATGAAGGCAGAGAGGTACGGCCAGGACGTTTATCAGATCTACTCCTTTTCGCGGGATACTGATCAACCGGAAAAAGTGGCATGATGAAATTCGAGTTGGTCCAGGGACGCACAGTCAGAACAAGGGGATCAATGGCGGAGCTGAAGCGGGAACTTGAGGTTGGTAAATTGACATTGTCGCCAGTCGTAATATTTCCGGGTGACGGCAACCAAACTGTCCGAGTTTCGTTTAGCGGTCTTAAAGAAGGGCGGTCAATGCTGGCGCCTGGTAAGGGAGATTTAAAGTACATATTTAAGGCAAAATACGAACCAAGTTTACGTATTTCAACCAGATGTACGATCAAAGGACACGCATTTCCGGCAACCAGCCTAGTTGCTCCATTGATACATCAAGTGAAACATAGACAACTAATATCTGTTCGCCCCAAGAGTGAACACATTGGATTTCGGTTAGTCACAAATTCCCAGTCAGTAGTCCACAAACAATCACTTCTATGGATGTTAAGCGAACTCTTAGAACAAACCCGACCACCAAGACTGGCACAGTCCATGATATTTTGTGATTGCGTACTCCACAGACAAAATCTAAACGCACTAAGAGCGACAGTTTCGAATTAGGAGCATTAAAAAGGGGGGATTTTGCCACAAAGTGGAATTGCTATTGACGGTAGTCACGCCCATCGTAGGCTGAACTTCAGAAACTATAGGTCTATACACACAGAAGGAAGTTTTATCCCAAACCTGAGGCACATTGGGATTAATGACCAACCGTATCCTATCTTGCTTCCGGATGGTGAGCAAAGCCAAACAAAGAGGATACTGTAACACTGCGGCCAAGACAAGTGAACTCCGGCTAGCAAAGGTTGTCTATAGGAGCATAGGAAACATGAATAGACCTGTACATGACAACCAAACCGAGCATCTAACCAGGTTAACACGTGATCTTTTAGTTATCCACTACTGAACCAATTTGTCGTTCACCCGGAGTAACTGGCTTATCATCAGCATTCGTGGCTTCAACCTAAGTCTTTAATACGCTTCTACTTAACTCATGAGATTCTGATGCCTGGTTTCAAACACCTTTTGAAGCCAAAGTAACACTAAAGAACACAGAAGCACCGTCCTGGTAGGCAGGAACATATGTGAGAGAAATTTGTTACCCTAGATTTTACCCCTGAATGCTAGGTTCATTTTGGGGAAAGTAGTTGGTTTGCAGCTTGTCATTCGAACAGTTTCCGGGAACGTTTCAGTGACCGCGGTACACAAACTTGACCGAACTATCTAATAATGGACGAATTCCCTTTTCTACAAGGACCTCCTACCGCCGCCAGCTTGATCGAGATACTGTGCGCTTTCTTACGCGAATCGGACTGAAAAATTAGGTATACATTCAATCCTTCCAACATAAATTCCATCGTACTCGTCAACGGCGTTTTGCGTATATCTGAAGATGTAATGCACACTTGGTGGCATCTGAACATAGTAGAATCAGACTCCTACCTGAGGTCTATTCAGTTATTACCTACAGACTTGTGATACGTAGCAAGAAAGGCGCCACCGAAAACCTAACGTAAACCTGTACTCGATACCGCGGACATCAGCGTTTTTGGTGACGACAACCAAATCACACATTACGATGTACTCAGAGGCTACACAGTGTAATGATATGATTCGTGCTGTCCCATGGGAGTCCTATTTATTGGGTATTGGATATGCTGAGGAAAATCGTTGCCGTTCAACTCAGTTTATCAACTATAAACCGTGTACTAAGGGTATGTTGGTTTCAGCTGCTACAGTTCCGATCACCGGAAAATTGGAGAGCGTGGAAGATACGCCCAAGCATTGGAGGCGATGATATGGTCAGCTATTTCGGGAAATTGGGTAGCCACACGCTGAAGGCGATAGTTTCGATGAACCAGCGCAACTGAGCCATGTCTGCCAGTGTTACAAACCACTGGTGAGTTGGGAACACAGCTTACAAATGAAACAATTCAACAGCCTCTTACACTTAGACTGTATGCAAACGCTCCCGTCAATACAAACTGCGTGGCTCAGTACTTGGCTTGACTTAACAGCGAATTCCTGAAGGTAATGTCGATATGGGCCAATGGGGCTATGTTGTACTAACTGTTTATGTGCTTGCGGCGTTGTTATACTGGTAAAGTTTTATTCACATTCAAAATCGCTTTTAGAGTGACCCAGTCTCAACCAAACGTCTAACCAGTTTTAGTAATCGGTCTCACGGACACCCGGGTCAAGATTTAAAGTATAGATGTTCCACATGAGCTCTAGGCAGTAGTGTTGCCTGGTATTCGTGAGTGTTGTTTCTATTTCGTTTTATTTGTTCATTACCTAGATTCGCTACTCTCCCACAGTTTACTTGAGACCACACACAACCATGTTCTGTGAGTATTACTTTAATTATCCTGACCTACACAACGCACTGCTGATTTGCGAGTTAAGTTCGGTGACCACGGGACAATGTCGAAGAAGTTATAGCAACCGGTGACGAGACAGCTACACATAAGACATATTGGTATTTTGAAGGCGACGGCACCGGCAAAAGCTGTTTACTGGCCCATGTCGGATAAATTTAGGACAGTACCGCAAAGGATGTTTCAAAGACATCACAACAAAAAACCCAGTCAGGTGCTGATCACAGCCTTGACCTGTTATAAAGTGGCCATAACGAATGGTACACACTAACCACACTGGACTGATTCGTGGTCACACGTACCTAGTAACTGTGAGCGCCTATACAAGCACAAGGATGCGAAATTTATGCCTGCGACCCCTACAACAACTGACATCAGAAAACGGACCGACACTTTCCGGTATTCTGGCTTAGTTGAGGGAAATGATAGTAACAGTCTCCCTAATGGATAGGACCAACGCTCTGTAGATTCCTTTAGGCGCGTTCTTCTGAAACCAGAAGAAGTTGGTATGTAGAGCGATAAGCACAGAACAGTCCGGATGAGAGCTCTCGTGCTGAATGCCTGCTGGACAGAAATGTGAGAACTGTTCTCAACATTCCTCGCCTCTCGTTTAACAAAGGCGGACAAAAGACGGTGTCAATAAAACATACGGTGCCAGAATCAAATGCTTCATTACAGGTGGTTTTCCCGTCGGAGGTTTTGCCGTGGTCAACAATGGGTCCAGAAACTCATTATTCGAAGAGGGCTGTATCATACGATATGAAGCCATTTGAGTTCAATATGGTAACCAAATACACACACACACCACAAACCGGAGGTTGGAAGAGAATTTCGGCCAAGAGTGAACAGGAATTTTCTACTGACGAGAAGTAATGCAACGGAGCCAACAGCTGGAAATTCAAGTTCTCGAAGTTCAAGAGATGGGTGGACGGTGCGACTTGGTTGCAACCAAACTGCTGGTCAACATAGCTAATACGCCATTACAGTGCCCAAGCCAAGGGCGCTGGAAACCAACTGCATAGAATCTAATCTGCTTGTTCACTATCCAAATTTGTCAAGTCCTCAAAACTCATGTGATACCAACACATGGCCATGTTCCTCTTCGTGCTTCTTTGCTGTGAAAACATATTTGAGTTGCTTGGACCCACAAAATGCACTCTGTCCACGCTAGATCACTGCCCTTTATTTATTCGTACCAATCACCTTGTGCGGGGTCTCTCCAGATTGATCTCCCTTGCGACATCTAGGTCGGTGCACAGGATCTAGTAAGAAAATTAGCTGAACGCCCATACGAAAACTCGCAAGTGAGGAGTAATAAAAAAAACCACGTTTCCTTTTGTTACTATGGTTATGCTGGGTAGAGTCCAGAAGGAATTTCGGACGACAAAATAGGGGTATCAAAAAGAACACAAGTTTTTTTTCAACAAAGACGCGATCTATATAAAATCTATCCTACATCACTAGGAACGCCTTCAGCCAGTGATTGCGAAAACGGAAGGGACTTAAGTTTCACTCTCAGCACCACAACATGGTGGAAGGATTCATAGAAACGCTTGAACATACTTCGTCTAGAAGAGCCGGAGTGCGAAGTTGAGGGGGATGCAGAACTGCCATTTTGTTGATTCAAGTGTTCTGTAGAGTAGAAATCCGGATCGATGACAGTATCAGTGGCGTAAGGTCGCCCACAGCTCAAATATACCCGAGCCCGGTAGACTAGGGAGTGCCAATTCTCTACGGATGCTGAAGTTACCACTAGTTGACTTCGTACCGTATGCAATACCTTAACAGAAATGTTGAACGAAAAAAGTGGCAAGTCAATGTGGGTGAGTTATAGACAGCGATGACTGAAAAGGGGTATTAGAAGAAAATTACCAGAGATAACAGGCAGACAAGCAGACAATAAGCTCGAGTGATACGGTATTTGTGAGAAGCAACGGATGATTAGTCTTTATAATCAGCTCCTGAAAAGTGTGGTGGTTCGCGTAGTTCGGGGGTACACCCGAAGATGTAGCACGATAGGCAACAAACCGGAGCTTGTGTCCGCAGAGGAACGATGACAGATAACTATCCAAGAGACCACTGTGCCACTACGGAAACAGAACAAATGTAATGTGTTTAGGGCCACAAAGTGGTGAGGGAACCAGGAATAACAATCGGGCTTTTTTTAAGACCGCTTCAATAAAAGTGGATGATGTGTGGATGATGGGAGGGCCGAAACTCTCACTAATACATCAGCCGCTCTCGAGGAGTAAACGTGCACATAGCACGTCACGTCACGTCACAGTCACTACACAATAAGTGCTACCTGAAGCAGACGGACGAAATTGCATTGATTGCTTATTGGATGAAAGAAGAGCAGAGAGTGTGCCACAACGACGTTCACAGTATATGCTACTAAAACCAGGCCACTTGCCTCAAACACCAAACTTCCTTCAAAATTAAAATAATTATCTGGAAAGCAAATCACCCAAACAACGGAATACGGTCTCGTACAAAGCGATATGAAGGTACGTAGTGGGCAGTGTCCCTGAGAAGGCAAAAGGAGCCATCTTTTGCTGAAGGTTACATCAGACAGTAAATCAGCTCCTCGTTTCAGTAAAATCTAAGAAGTTCGGTTAGTCAACCATATGGGTAAAAATGAGAGCAGAGTGAAAAGGGAAGAAGGCACGTCCACTAGCATATTTCTCGACTATAGGTAGGCCGAGATATCAGTTGCCCTATCAAATACACAAGCCGTCACACCACGACAAGAATCAGTTTTCCTGTGGGGATATCTGCCAAGTGCAGCACATAGATGAACGGTACTTTATTTTCGATTGAAGAATAAACTTTCTGAACTAGAAATGCATGCAGTCGATCGAGTGTGGCTTAATTCATAATTCGCACCATCCAGGGCATGTAATGCATTATAGCTGGTGTTGATGACAGCGG
Organism: Opisthorchis viverrini; assembly: GCF_000715545.1. Lineage (NCBI taxonomy): Eukaryota > Metazoa > Platyhelminthes > Trematoda > Opisthorchiida > Opisthorchiidae > Opisthorchis > Opisthorchis viverrini. Next base: position 210,231 of record NW_008751916.1, on the reverse strand, counting down.
TCATCAGTAAGTCTCCACCAAACATACATTGAGGATATCGAAGCTGGTTACTGTTTCTTCTCGTCTACTTATCAAGCAAGTGAGCTACTTCGCAGGCAATTCAAGTGAAGTCTTGTCTTCTACAACTTGCCTGTTTAAAGGTTCTTCCAAGATTCAAAAGGAAATTTTCACCGAATTTGAAAAAGAGCCAGCCTGCATCTCGTCTTGGGATGCTGGAACATTTCCCAACGTCTAGCAATCAGATCATAGAAGTGACATTTGCTTCCAGCTGGTATTAAAAATGCGAAATCGCTGCCAACCTTTTAATTACCGCAAATGCGTGTTCCAAAGTTTCATCTATGGATGCTAAGACAAAGCAAGGTTCACATCAAGCCTCGACTGGGAAAAAACAGATACTATGGTGCAATATCTGGATGCGACAGATCATGCGTGTACTAGGCAGCTGGACGGTGGTCGCATTAGTCACGTGCAACGGAGGTATGGTTCTAATGTAGTACAGTAAATGCTTACAAACACGTGGCTAGTGCGACCGCCACTCGCTGATCGTACGAATTAGTGCTTGTACGCGAGTTGGGCACTACCATGCTCTACAAAATACGCACTGAACCAAGTATAGTAGGTCAGCGTCCTGATAACGACTAAGAATGCATAAAAAGCGAAAAATACTACGGGACGAGGTAACCAATCACAACACGCGGAATGTGTGTGAAGTGGACTGTGTGTCGTGACAAAGCACCTGATACACGAGCACACGTCCAGCCCGTTAGTCTTATGGTTCATTGGTATACTGGTCGCCTTTGATAAGACAACACTTATCGTCTATTTTGAAAATCATTTCACCCTATGCCTTTGAGATGGGTTGAGAACTGAAATCAATCACTTTTGTTCAGATGGACTCTACTTTTTATGCAAACCCATTACTAAGTCAATCGTTGCCAGAGAGAGCCGCAAAATTCTTCAACATTCAGCCAAACGTGTTCGATCATTCATCTTACCCTGTCCACTCTGCTCATTTATATCCAAATCCTAGAAATCAGAATCGGGAACCCATTTGAACATGCTGACAAAGATTACATCTGTTTCCTGTCAAGACGATAACTTTATTATAAAGAAGCGGCTTCATGTGAAGCAATATCACAGTCTCGCCTTCTACCTCGTATAATACTCCAATTTTGAAAATTCTGAAGCGATCATGTATGGACATCAGTGGACATCTGTCCTAACCAGAACAATCGCGTCGTGACGGGGGACAAACCGTCCAAACGAGAGAATGCGAACGAAATGACGCTCAACCCGAATCTTATATGTGCCAAATTATTGGAACAGAATACACTTCCATGGAAAAAACATAGGATTTTGCTGAAAAAAACTGGTCAAAAAGGATAAGCACACAAATGCTGACCGGCCTACCTTGGAAACTGAATTGGCATTCGACTTAAGCGCCAAACCGACCGAGTTCAGAAGGTAATTGTACAACAGTGGGCATGGATAGGCTGCCAGAGCGGCTATCAGGTCAGTCAGTAACAGATTGGTAAAAAAGCAGTTGGTATGCAAATTGGACAACCGATTGAGAAGAATAGAAAGAAATGGACCTGTTAGGGAGAAGAGCGAAAAATCAATAAAAGATATGGATGAGGTAACGCATATAAAAAGCAAGCGAATTTGAGTAAAGCGAATTAGATGGGAAACGGAGGCGTGACAGCAAATGCGGAGTAAAGTTGATCACGAAAAATGCTCCAACGAAAGTTCCGTCTTAACACAAATCACCATCAAGGAGCATTTCGGTTGCTGTTCAGCCAACACATCCAATGGGATACCAGCGATAGATATAAACGCCCGAAATCATCACAGTTGAATAGTTGAACATGTTAGTGCACGAATGGGCTACTCTGATCTAAAGTTTCAATCGACAGCCTTGTACACATCAAGCCTCGACTGGGAAAAAACAGATACTATGGTGCAATATCTGGATGCGACAGATCATGCGTGTACTAGGCAGCTGGACGGTGGTCGCATTAGTCACGTGCAACGGAGGTATGGTTCTAATGTAGTACAGTAAATGCTTACAAACACGTGGCTAGTGCGACCGCCACTCGCTGATCGTACGAATTAGTGCTTGTACGCGAGTTGGGCACTACCATGCTCTACAAAATACGCACTGAACCAAGTATAGTAGGTCAGCGTCCTGATAACGACTAAGAATGCATAAAAAGCGAAAAATACTACGGGACGAGGTAACCAATCACAACACGCGGAATGTGTGTGAAGTGGACTGTGTGTCGTGACAAAGCACCTGATACACGAGCACACGTCCAGCCCGTTAGTCTTATGGTTCATTGGTATACTGGTCGCCTTTGATAAGACAACACTTATCGTCTATTTTGAAAATCATTTCACCCTATGCCTTTGAGATGGGTTGAGAACTGAAATCAATCACTTTTGTTCAGATGGACTCTACTTTTTATGCAAACCCATTACTAAGTCAATCGTTGCCAGAGAGAGCCGCAAAATTCTTCAACATTCAGCCAAACGTGTTCGATCATTCATCTTACCCTGTCCACTCTGCTCATTTATATCCAAATCCTAGAAATCAGAATCGGGAACCCATTTGAACATGCTGACAAAGATTACATCTGTTTCCTGTCAAGACGATAACTTTATTATAAAGAAGCGGCTTCATGTGAAGCAATATCACAGTCTCGCCTTCTACCTCGTATAATACTCCAATTTTGAAAATTCTGAAGCGATCATGTATGGACATCAGTGGACATCTGTCCTAACCAGAACAATCGCGTCGTGACGGGGGACAAACCGTCCAAACGAGAGAATGCGAACGAAATGACGCTCAACCCGAATCTTATATGTGCCAAATTATTGGAACAGAATACACTTCCATGGAAAAAACATAGGATTTTGCTGAAAAAAACTGGTCAAAAAGGATAAGCACACAAATGCTGACCGGCCTACCTTGGAAACTGAATTGGCATTCGACTTAAGCGCCAAACCGACCGAGTTCAGAAGGTAATTGTACAACAGTGGGCATGGATAGGCTGCCAGAGCGGCTATCACGTCAGTCAGTAAAAGAGTGGTAAAAAAGCAGTTGGTATGCAAATTGGACAACCGATTGAGAAGAATAGAAAGAAATGGACCTGTTAGGGAGAAGAGCGAAAAATCAATAAAAGATATGGATGAGGTAACGCATATAAAAAGCAAGCGAATTTGAGTAAAGCGAATTAGATGGGAAACGGAGGCGTGACAGCAAATGCGGAGTAAAGTTGATCACGAAAAATGCTCCAACGAAAGTTCCGTCTTAACACAAATCACCATCAAGGAGCATTTCGGTTGCTGTTCAGCCAACACATCCAACACATCCATCGGCAGCCTTGTTAATACACTGGTATTATGGTCATACACAAGTTAGGCACCTGCTACTTGACCCTGCCACTTGAGTAAATGGTCACGGCTATGCGGTAGCGAAGCATCGGTGTCTGACACTTTTGTTAGTATCAGTGATAGTGATGACGATGATTCTTCGAAACGACCGAGGCAGCTTTGAAGCTGATTGCTCGGCTATTCAGTCGACGGACGTCCGGACTAGGTTGGCAATGAAGCCTAAAATGGAAATCAGCTAGGCACCAACAAGCAAAGCAGCAAGATGCCCAAACGAAATACGAATAAGTTCCATTAAACTGAGGTAAGGCACGACTTGGAAGTTAAAAGATGACAGAGGAAGAGCCTTCTCAAATAAAATGAGTGTATAAAAACAGTGTTCTATCCTCAGTTCAGACGAACGAAGGTTAATTTCACATGAGCAGCTGAAAACCTTGCAAATGCACAACTTGAACAGAGACCCGATAATTTGGGGACAAACGAAAACAAAAACAGAGGAACGGCCGGGCACTCACCGATTCCACCCGCAATAGGTGATTTATTTCGTGCAGGATGTGAGGAGTTCGAGGTGTGTGTGCTTGAGCTCGTTGGCGACTGAGCTTGTGTGCAGACACCACTACACAAAGTTTGATGTTCTGATGATAGAAGACTATCTCGAGGCTTCGGAGATAAAACTGGATTTATGGCTTCGCCAGGAATATCAAGTTCTTGAAGGAATTCCGGATCGATCGGAGGCAAGGTGGAACAAGAAGGAAGGTGACTGAAGTGAAGCGAACAGTTCCAAGGCAATGAAACATGGTCTAATGCAGTTAGGAAAGAATTTAACTCATCAATTTGCAAAGGTGAATCGGCGTCGTCGTCATCGTTTGAATCCTCAAACGACAAGCCCTCAAGGGACGGATTTGGAAGACAGGTGCAGACCTCATCGTCGGAAACAGGAAAATCATTCAAAGGTTTCGAATCGAGGGTCTCAACTAGATTTGCAGAAAGAGTTTCTGGAATATCTCCGCGCGAATTCGACGGGTCGGTCGACAAGGCGGAGACCGCCGGCTTCCCATAGTCGACAGCGGAGTCATCGTCTGAAAGATCACAAATGTAGTTCAGCTGATACAGTGAAGATGCTCGAACATGAGATCTAGATAGAAGGGGGGAAGATCTGAAGTCGTCGGTGACATGATTTTCTATGGATGAACCATTAGATGATGCCGAAGGTTTGAAAGGTTGACTAGCAAGTTTTGTGGGTGTGGTCTGAAGTTCCTGTTGGTTACGAATTTCAAATTCTTCCAAGTCCTTGTCAGACAGAAAGGTATCAGTGGTACCGTTCGACAGAATCAGGGGAAAGTACTTGGAGCTCCAAGCCTGACATGCACCCACACGCCGACGTATACGAGAGAATGCGCTGCGAAGATATGGATAAAGGAAAGGGGTTTCTGGGGCTTCGAAAGTGGCATATGCATTGTTGACTAGCACCCAATCAGCTTCCTGTGAATTGCTAGAACTGCCCGACGCATTTCGATCGTCTGACACTTGCGGTTGAGTCGGAACACCATCGGAACTTGGAGACTGGACACGGCTGATAGAGAAAACAATAGGAGTGGAACGGTCAAAATAGAAACCAGCGAACGCTCTGTTGGCGTTGATGTTTCCCTTAAAGAAATAGTGAGAACGACAAATTTGCTTCCACTGGCAACCTAAATAGGCTACGACAGGGCTCAGGTCCCTGTAGCCTCCACAAATTAACCACACGACACGACACACGCGGCATATTAAAAGCCCTCCATCAGAAGCATAAATACAACCGCAAAAAATTCACCATACAATGAACTTCAAAAGAATCGGCAATGTGCGCAATGGATTTATCTCGGGTGAATTTTGATAGAAAATTGACAGCAAAGTGAAATATGAAGCGGTAGCCTAGCGGATATACTCATCTCTCAATTTACAAGTCATTGTTTTGATGATGAATGCCAAAATGATCGAACAAGAGGAAATAGCCCTGAGACGCAGTAGTCTGCACCTTCCATTCGGGCATACGTTCCTTTCTGACGCAAACAACTGCTGCCCCAGTTATGGCGTCCTTATTGACTAAGTGCCTCTTGTGTAGTATTGAAGGGAGTGCACACCCGGGCAACTTCCAATAGGGAATTTGGCGAAATCACTCTATAGCGGTGTTCCTCACGTTTGAACATTTACATTTATTAGCCCAGCAAATCTCCAAAAAAATAGTTTTCCCTCTCGTGTAGTATCTATCCGTCATTCTTTAGGTTCCGGCGGATATCGATAGACCAAATAAGACTGATACTGAATCAGCTAGGTATATGGACAGATTGGTTGATCCACCAGCGCACTACCTTATCGGGCTATCGGACTCAGTCCTGCAAATAGAATAACCATCCCTCATATGCGGAGCAGATCAGACGGAAAACTATTTGTTAGGTGTTGGACAATCGAAATGTGCTCTAACTTTAAAACCATGGTCTGGGAAGCAGTCGAACACCCCCACGCGGTGTCACATGATACTGAGATGCGTGTGTAAATAAAGCAGCGAAACACACGAAGCACAATTTGGCCAGACATAATGATAAATGTCACTGAAAATTGGTCACCATGACATGTAGTCCGCTTTACGGTCTGACTCCCGTGCACATATATATATATCTA